>NC_064645.1:423709733-424012763 GCF_023864345.2 Schistocerca serialis cubense
TACTGCTCTATCGTCAGAGGCTTTTAAAAAGTGGAAAGATATGACAAAAGAGAAGGATAAGAATTCTTAATATCTATTACGAGATGTACAGTAGCATAATCTATGGGTGCTCCAAATTTGCTGTGGAACGACATCACCACACCACGGAGATAGAATTAAATGATTTACCTGACGATGAGACAGCAAAAAATTGCCACAATTGACAGACAAGGTTCATTGTACTGTACATCAAGAAGCACTCTCTGCTAAATTTGCAGGCATGGAGCATGCAATGAAACTGGTGGTACAAATAGTAAATTTTCTGCTGTCACATGCATTATTCCACTTTCAGTTGCAACAGTTTTCCATGGAACCGAATGAAGAGTATAGAGACTATGTATTACTGCAAAGTGTGTCCGTTAAGTCAAGGAACATACCTTGAACTATTTTTCGATTAGAAATTCTCCATCGTTGAATTTATGAATGAAAACAAAAGGGCAGGAACGAAAATTAGAGTACCTGGAAAAGATTGCAGACTTTGCATTTCAAGTGGACTTTACTGCTCTCTGCCCACAGTATGACATCCCATGGTGAAAAACAACTTACTTCTGATGTGATAGAGATGCATTTAAAACGAAAATCGCATTGTGGAGGGACAAATTCTGACAAAACCCGCCATCCATTTCCCTAATCTCACGGCCGTTAGAGAAACGTGATCCCTGAAGAATTCATTGTGACCTCAAAAGAATTACAAGGATAATTTTCGATAATTTTTGAGTACACTTTAAATCTTACATCTGCTTTCGACACCATTTTCTGTTTCGGTTGAAAGTGGCTCTGTGATATTTGCAGTTGGATTTCCATTGTAATTCCCATTTAAAACACATATTCCTTTAGGTTTATAACTGTCCAGATAGCCTACGTCGTTTTCGTTGGGAACAGTTCCCACGCCTCCAAACGTGATAAAATATTTCAATCAACATATGCTTCTGAAAGACGTTTTTTCGACTACGAAACTAAATAACTCAGAATTATGAGGTACCCTGAATGCGAAAATTTGGAAATTGTATGCGTTTGCCCACATGCCAACAGTTTGTACCACATAAAAATTATATTGTCTCTTCAGTGCACCAAAAATAAATATAGAATACTGGAATTTATTGTTGTGTTTGATCTGTGTTGTTTAGAATTATGAAATCGAGTCATCTGCATTGATATCTAAATGTGGCACTTCCGCAGTTAACCCTCTTCCCTTCCTCAAGATCAGGCAGCGAGGTGCGGTGCTTGAGAAAGTGTGCTGCCAGAAGAGATATCTATGGCATACGAGCAATAACTCCACTCGCACGCTGAAAAGCCGTCCCTGCTTACTACCCTTTTCTGCCAGAGACTACAGGACCAACGTGTAGTCACTCAACTGTGTAGCTGTTCCACTAAGGATCATGACCCCCTCACAACACATGATAGAGTAGGTTACAGTATTCAATCAATGATTAACAATTTTTGCATTAAGTGTTTGTAACAAATACTGTAATATGTATGTTTTTATTTCGGGATAAAACCGTCTTGCGAAGTTACTTAATATTAGTGACGCATTTCACCCTTTTACTGTCAAGGTAATATTTGTGTGCGCGCTAAACGGACGTTGTGCTGTGTGGCTCATACCGCGTTTGTTTTGTAAGCGTTTCCCTATTTTGTACTGCTACGGCAGAGTCAATTGGTGAGCTCAAGGTAACATGCAGTAGTCGTTGAAATTTCCCCACCACTTTTTTGTACCTTCTTGATGGTGCACTGACGAATTTCTTTTTTTCCACTTTACTTTTTATACGTTTTTGTGACGGGTGGATTACATGTCCAGTTACTGTTAAGCCGATTTTCCATTTTTCCATTTTATATGGCTTTATGACAGATGGCTTACATATCCAGCTCCTTTTGCTTGTGAATCTGCTACTTTTAGTTCATTTTACCTGCATAGTCGTACATCATAGGACCCTTCCCCTTCTTCTATTTGTTTCTAATTGATTGTTGTTTTTGTTTTTATAGATAATTTGATGGTGTACCAAAAGGGTGAAACGTGTCTTTGATATTAAATAACTTCGCAATCAAGACTGTTTTCATTCCGAAATGTTTGGAAACCGGTTGCTGTATGACCCTGACGCAACGGAATGGAAGAAACTATATTCTTCTATTTTTGTTTCATGTACCACACGCAACCTTGACGTCAGTGGGCAAGCCTTACGCTGCTCTTCTGACATTGATTTGGTGGACTAACTTGTGGCCGAGTAGACGACAACGTTGTCGATTTTTAAGAAAACAAATATCGATCATGCTATTAAAATGTTGTATGAGTTGAGTTCAGTACGTCTTGAGCATTGCTTGATTATACACGTTTGTCAATTAATGTAGAGCCTGCTTACGTAGTTGCAGACTGTATCTTACGTTCATGTAATTCTTATTGAAGACTTTTTTCATCCGAAGTGAGTGATAGTTGTCTAATGAGAAAATGTTCGTTGAATATATAGTCAAGTAACTTAATTTCCGCGTTCTGGTCGTATAGGAGGCGATAGGTCCCGACCGACCACCGTATCATTCTCTGTCTCTTGCGCCATTCGACGCGGTATGGAGAGGTACATGACCAGAACTCTGCTTTCCTGACTTTGGAACCGCTGCTAATCGTTCAAGTGGCTCCTTAGATGTTGGCATCACGATGCTGAGTACACCCAGTTCCAGTCCACCAAATAAAGAAAAATCCCCGGCAGTACCGGGAATAGAACCCGGGTCCCCCTGTTTGGCAGTCAGCCGTGCTTACCACGCAGCTACGGAAGTGGACCACTGAAGCATTGATAGCTCAGTATCAATACTGAAGTCGAAATACGACTCGACGGAAGATTACTATAACGACATCTCTTGTCTTGTAAATTAGCGGTGGGCGGAATATCGGAAAGAAGAGGAATCATAATGTACACTGTCACAGGAAGTACGAAGTTTACGTACCAGCAATGAATCTAAGGAGATTAACTGAAAGTGTAAACATTAATTTAATTCTTTAATAACTACTTAAGAGTCACGGATATTGTTGCAAGTTGCAGCGCAGCAGTTGCTAACTGTCCGGACAACAATGGCAATGCAGTCAACAACTGCATGAATTTCTTAAGCGAATCTAACGAAGATTTTATTTATAAAATCTCAAGCTCTCTGAGAAACGTTCTACTAATACCACTCTGCAGCAGTGTAATATCTTAGGATACAGGTTGCTATACACGTCCTTGTAAAATATGCAAACATTACGAAACCAAAATATACGCAAGACATCGCGTTTTGCGTGTGCTTACAAGGGCACTAAAATGACTCATACCGCGAGGTTATCGCAAAGAATGCATTCCTGGTTGTAAAGAAGACACGGTAAGGATTTTCGAGGAATTGGCAGACAGTGGTGCTACCACTACTGCCTCCGATCATCTACAATCACTAAATGAGAGCAGACAAAAGATATGGAATGACACCATAACATAGGCAATGTAAGGTAGTGAAGGGAGACGAAAATTTAATAGTCATGGGTGACTGGAATTCGGCAGTAGGAAAACGGAGAGAAGGAAACGTAGTAGGTGAGTATGGATTTGGGGTAAGAAATGAAAGAGGAAGCCGCCTGGTACAATTTTGCACACAACTTAATCATAGCTAAAACTTGGTTCAAGAATCATGAAAGAAGGTTGTATACATGGAAGAACCCTGGAGATACTAAAAGGTATCAGATACATTATATAATGGTAAGAAAGAGATTTAGGAACTAGGTTTTAAATTGTAAGACATTTCCAGGGGCAGATGTGGATTCTGACCACAATCTATTGGTTATGAACTGTAGATTAAAATTGAAGAAACCGCAAAAAGGTGGGAATTTAAGGAGATGGGATCTGGATAAAATGACTAAACCAAAGGTTGTACAGAGTTTTAGGGAGAGCATATGGGAACAATTGACAGGAATGGGGGGAAGAAATACAGTAGAAGAAGAATGGGTAGCTTTAAGGCATGAAGTAGTGAAGGCAGCAGAGGATCAAGTAGGTAAAAAGACGAGGGCTAGTAGAAATCCTTGGGTGACAGAAGAAATACTGCATTTAATTGATGAAAGGAGAAAATATAAAAATGCAGTAAATGAAGCAGGCAAAAAGGAATACAAACGTCTCAAAAATAAGATCGACAGGAAGTGCAAAATGGCTAAGCAGGCATGGCTAGAGGACAAATGTAAGGATGTAGAGGCTTATCTCACTAGGGGTAAGATAGATACTGCCTAAAGAAAAATTAAAGAGACATTTCGAGAAAAGAGAACCACTTCTATGAATATCAAGAGTTCAGATGGAAACCCAGTTCTAAGCAAAGAAGGGAAAGCAGAAAGGTGGAAGGAGTATATGGAGGGTCTATACAAGGGCGATGTACTTGAGGACAATATTATGGAAATGGAAGAGGATGTAGATGAAGATGAAATGGTAGATACTATACTGCGTGAAGAGTTTGACAAAGCACTGAAAGACCGGAGTCGAAACAAGGCCCCGGGAGTAGACAACATTCCATTAGAACTACTGACAGCCTTGGGAGAGCCAGTCCTGACAAAACTCTACCATCTGGTGAGCAAGATGTATGAGACAGGCGAAATACCTTCAGACTTCAAGAAGAATATAATAATTCCAATCCCAAATAAAGCAGGTGTTGACAGATGTGAATATTACCGAACTATCAGTTTCATAAGTCACGGCTGCAAAATACTAACGCGAATTCTTTACAGACGAATGGAAGAACTGGTGGAAGCCGACCTCGGGGAATATCAGTTTGGATTCCGTAGAAATGTTAGAACACGTGAAGCAATACTGACCTTACGACTTATCTTAGAAGCTAGATTAAAGAAAGGCAAACCTACATTTCTAGCATTTGTAGACTTGGAGAAAGCTTTTGACAATGTTGACTGGAATACGCTCTTTCAAATTCTGAAGGTGGCAGGGGTAAAATACAGGGAGCGAAAGGCTATTTACAATTTGTACAGAAACCAGATGGCAGTTATAAGAGTCGAGGGGCATGAAAGGGAAGCAGTGGTTGGGAAGGGAGTGAGACAGGTTTGTAGCCTCTCCCCGATGTTATTCAACCTGTATTTTGAGCAAGCAGTAAAGGAAACAAAGGAAAATTTCGGAGTAGGTATTAAAATCCATGGAGAAGAAATAAAAACTTTGAGGTTCGCCGATGACATTGTAATTCTGTCAGAGACAGCAAAGGACTTGGAAGAGCAGTTGAACGGAATGGACAGTGTCTTGAAAGGAGGATATAAGATGAACATCAACAAAAGCAAAACGAGGATAATGGAATGTAGTCGAATTATGTCGGGTGATGCTGAGGGAATTAGATTAGGAAATGAGGCACTTGAAGTAGTAAAGTAGTTTTTCTATTTGGGGAGCAAAGTAACTGATGATGGTCGAAGTAGATAAGATATAAAATGTAGACTGGCAATGGTAAGGAAAGCGTTTCTGAAGATGAGAAATTTGTTAACATCCAGTATAGATTTAAGTGTCAGGAAGTCATTTCTGAAAGTATTTGTATGGATTGTAGCCATGTATGGAAGTGAAACATGAACGATAAATAGTTTGGACAAGAAGAGAATAGAAGCTTTCGAAATGTGGTGCTACAGAAGAATGCTGAAGATTAGATGGGTAGATCACATAACTAATGATGAAGTATTGAATAGAATTGGGGAGAAGAGGAGTATGTGGCACAACTTGACAAAAAGAAGGGACCGGTTAGTAGGACATATTCTGAGGCATGAAGGGATCACAAATTTAGCATTGGAGGGCAGCGTGGAGGGTAAAAATCATAGAGGGAGACCAAGAGATGAATACACTACGCATATTCAGAAGGATGTGTGTTGCAGTAAGTACTGGGAGATGAAGAAGCTTGCACAGGATAGGGTAGCATGGAGAGCTGCATCAAATCAGTCTCAGGACTGAAGACCACAACAACAACAACAAGAATAAAGTAGTCAACATTGTCATATTGGTTTCTTTATGACTTAAATATTAACAGAGAACAAAAACTTCAAATGGCTCTGAGCACTATGGGACTTAACATCTGTGGTCATCAGTCCTTAACTAATATCACACATATCCATGCCGAGACAGGATTCGAACTTGCGACCGTAGCAGTCGCGTGGTTCCAGACTGAAGCGTCTAGAATCACTCGGCCACCGCGGCCGGCCGATCAAGTGTTCCATGATAAGAATTCATGTAAATGACAAACGTGTGGTGTGAAACACATCTTCACAAAGCAGCTGGTAGCTCATTAGCTGTCAGATATGAGAGAGACAGATTGTTGCAACCACGTGAAACAGTAATACTACTGACATAACATCCACGTTGCACAAATGAAAGTTATCCTGTGGGTGAGAAGAAGAAAAACCTCTTCGATGTATGCTGCTGCATCACCAAAGGACATCGGAACCAAAAATGTGTCACACGATTCACATTTAAGTGAAAAAATTCGTAGAAAGGTGTTGTGCAGTAAAACTATTCACATAGCATCTCAGGCAGATACTAATTTCATTAAAGACTGAACGGCAGCCAAAGATGAATAAAAATTGGTGTACCACCAACTTGAAAAAAGAAGATAAAGAATAACTGTGCAGGGGAAGAGTAGAAAAGCAGGGTTCTGTAATTCTTTCTGCAAGGTTTTATAATGTGTGTTATAGAACGTAAATGACATTAACCAGACATTCCATGCAGCAAGAGAAATTGTACTGCAAGATTCAAATTGAAAAGTGAAGTCATTACTTGCGATATTTATGCATTTCCGGCATCTTGGTTTCTTTGAATTTTGAAGGCAGTCTACCAGTTAAAGATCTTCCCGCTAATGCAGAAAGAGAAATTCCGGAAAGGCGCTTGGATTCGAGGTGCCATTTCACGATGTGAAAGATAAGACCGCCAGAATATTCCATAATCGTCACAGAACGATTTAATGTTGGCAGCAGGAAGAGTGATGGCAATTATAGTATTAATATGATTATTAATTCTTACTGGCGTTAATAGTTTTAGCAGCACTAGCAGCAATAGTAGTAGTAGTAGTAGTGGAAGAATAAAATGAGGAAAGGATGAATCTACGTGAATTTCGGTTGACTAGATTAGGAGCAAAATAAGAAAAAATTTGTTAACACATGGTGATTACTTAATGATTTAGAGCAACGCTAAGCCGACCGCTGTGGCCGAGTGTTCTTGGCGCTTCAGTCCAGAACCGTGCTGTTGCTGCGGCCGCAGGTTCGAATCCTGCCTCGGGGATGGATGTGTGTGATGTCCTTAGGTTAGTTAGGTTTAAGTAGTTCTCAGTCTAGGGGACTGATGACCTCAGATGTTAAGTCCCATAATGCTTGGAGCCATTTGAACCATTCTGAAGAGCAACGCTAACAGTATTAAAGAAATATTTCACGGGTGAACGGCCGAATGTCAGTGTCCAACAGGCGCAACGTTTCGGCAAATAACCAGTTCAAAATAGTTCAAATGGCTCTGAGCACCATGGGACTTAACATCTGAGGTCATCAGTCCCCTAGAACTTAGAACTACTTAAACCTAACTAACCTAAGGACATCACACACATCCATGCCCGAGACAGGATTCGAACCTGCGACAGTAGCGGCCGCGCTGTTCCAGACTGAAGCGCCTAGAACGGCTCGGCCACAACGGCCGGCTAAACAACCTGTTTTCCATCATCAGATACGCTGATGAACAGTTTCATCAGAGCATGTGATGATAGTAACGTGGTCACTTGCCGAAACATTTGTACCCGTAGAATATTGAAATTCTTCTGTTCACCCGTGAAAATTACTTCGTCATAATATTTCCCGGGAGAAATGAAGAATCACAAAAACAACATTCTTAAGGAGCTATAAAATTAGTAAATCTGTTAAAGAGGAAATAATCGTTTACCATAGCTGCAACAACGTGGCTACCTGCTAGAGACGGATGACGTGATAGAGTTTACAAAACCTCAGCTGCAGGAAGATTCAGTTTGAAATTTATTTAACAGAGGCTTGTCAATTCCGACAGCTACAGGAGATTTGGGGTATCGGAAAAACTTCGTGCACCTCGGCTGCCGTAGACGTCGGCAGATAAGCGCGAGAAAACTCCGACCTCTGCGAGGCAAAGAAATTCCCGTGCAATACGAGGGTCCCCGTGGGGGCTCTCCTGGACGGCACAAATGGAGAACACGAAAATTTCGTCGATCACCGGGTTACAGTCTGTAGCCGACATTACAGACTTACGGCATCGCGGGGCGCCCGAAACCTGTTGGTCCGGTCTAAATCTCATGGCGAAGTAAATTCTCATCGCTGAAGTGCAGCAGACGATTGGAAAAGAAGACATTGCCTTAAATGCAAAGTATTGCAAGTTTCCATTTTATAACAACGAATTTCGAAAGGAATCTTTTCCATGCCAGTTTCCTTGATGGATTCGCTTCAGTCTTAGAACAAAGAAGTTGTTGGCGAATTTTTCGTGTAAATTCTTTAGATTTTTGGGTGCTGGGTTTTTCATAGACACGTGTTTTGTTTTTTAAATGATATTTGCAGGCCTACTCTTTCGTCATTATCATTAATAATTTCTATTTGTTTTTGTGTTGTTGGATAGTCCTGTCATAGAATCACTATGTCTTCTGAAAAAAAACAAAGCCGTCTCTCTTACTACTGGTTCTCCCTAATTTGACTGGTTCGTCACTTTTAAGATTTGATTCCCTAAACCACAGTTGAAAAGTAATTGAGAAAGTCTATCTCGCTGCCCATTACTGGTTTTATTTCAAAATATTCGGAAACTTTTTCCCTGAAATTTAGTTCAGATTTTGCATCATTTAGTGTTTCAGAAATAACTGGAGTCATTTTGCGGTGCTGACCTTCTTCTTTCATACGTTCGAAGAGAGATTTCTGGTGGTCTGGATCGAAAACTTTACTAAAATCTACGTAGGTAGAAGCTACTTTCTTATTGTAAAGTTTTCGATATCTAAGGGTTAGTTTCAGAAAATTAGAACTGAAATTTGGTCTGTGGAGCTTTCACCAACTTTGTCTTCACGTTGTTGCTATATTCGGTCAAGGAGGCGATGATGGGACACGAAGAAAGAAAATCCTTATATGATTTCTAACATACGTTCTGCCTCCCTTCTTACGTGGTGGATGTATCAATGCAGTTTTCCAGTCAACCAGAATTTTCTGTTTTCCAAATGTTTTGCAGAATCAGTGTAATTTCCTGTAACGTATTTGTGCCAGCTGATTTCAGGATTTCTGCAACAAATCCATCCTCATCAGTGCTCTGTTATTTTTTGAAGCTTAATTTGTGTATGTGAATGACGATTGATTTGTAGATTTTCTGGTGGTGGTCGTTCTGTGGGCTCACGACAATTTAGGAGCTCCCTAAAATACCAGCAAATTACTCCGCTGTTTTCTCGGTTGTTAAGTGCCAATTGTCCATTTTCCTCCTTGAAGCAGAAAATTAACCAATTAAACTCCACTCTAAATATATTAGAAGAGTCCGTGATTTTCTTTAATTTCTTCTCCGATTTTACGGATTGTCTATACTCTCATACTTTTGATTCTTCAGTTAATTCTGAATCTTCTTTTCTTGTTACCAGGAACGTGCTGTAATTTTTGTTTTTAAATTTGGCATTTTGCAACTTAGGATGCAGCGTGTTCATTAGCTACAAGCGTCAGTTTTGTGTTCTGTAAGCACAAAATGCACGTAGAGATTATAAAGCACAGCATCTCTGCATTTAACATTTTATATGAACATTGTGACGTAGAGGCACGGTATTTAGAGCCCATACCCATGTTATAATCGTAAAGTGAACGAGGCAGCAACTCTACGTCGCAAACCTCGAGACTGGAAAAGCGTCGTGCTTCAGAAGCGGTCCTCGAGATCGATGGATCCCTCGCCGCGCATCCACAGGCAACGGCCGTCCATTCCCCTCTCTCCCGTTTCACTTCTCTTCGTTCTATATTGGTGGCCAGGAAATCAGAATCGGAATCGAGACGTGGCACTGAGAATTGGCACATCACCCGGGGCAAGAGGCTCGTGAAACTAGCGTGAAATAAAGACACTGAGCCAAGTGCGAATCACTGTTCGTTTTGCTGGTGAACCCACCTACCTGAGAATTCCAAGTCCTATTTTAACTTATCGTAAGGACAGTGACTGCTTCCTCACTGCCAAAATCTTTTTATATGACCATCACTACTTCAACTTATCGAATCTTATGCCAAGATACACCAGTGTGTGGCAATCCCGGCGTATTAGCTAGGCCACTGAAGTATGTAATGGTTATCTATGAAAGCGTAATAAATATCAAAACATCAAGGTGTACACAAACAATTAGTGAAAGTGTTAAAAGAATATCGTCTCGGTCTGTAGAGCAATGATGAAAATTAAAATAACGGGTACACCTTCATACAAAGTTCTTCTCACGTTACTGACACTCTCAACTTCAAACATAATGCTAACACTTTGGAACCATGGAGTGAGAAAATAAATTTCTCACAGATTTTGACTACTTTGTAAGATTTAAATCTTTGACTCGGATGTTCCCGTGGCTAGGAGCGCTTCTGCCAAGAAGAGGCAGTGCACTTACGTAATGTACTATAGTGCCATATACAATTACAGAATGAAACTCTCAAACTTCTTTAAATGAGCCTTCACTTAAAGAACAAATACGTTACAGAAACGAGCAGCTACTGCGACATTGTGATACAGTACATGAATGTCACATCACCGTCCTGGATTCGGATTTCCTTGAGCATCTTAGCAGCTCAGTTTCCCTGCATGCGGGACCTTTTGCGCTGAAAACACTTCTTCCAAAGTCGTCACAGACAGCTTATACAGAACATCATATTTTTGTACATGTTGTTGTTGTGGTCTTCAGTCCTGAGACTGGTTTGATGCAGCTCTCCATGCTACTCTATCCTCTGCAAGCTTCTTCATCTCCCAGTACCTACTGCAACCTACGTCCTTCTGAATTTGCTTAGTGTATTCATCTCTTGATCTCCCTCTACGATTTTTACCCTCCACACTGCCCTCCAATACTAAATTGGTGATCCCTTGATGCCTCAACACATGTCCTACCAACCGATCCCTTCTTCTAGTCAAGTTATGCCATAAACTTCTCGTCTCCCCAATCCTATTCAATACTTCCTCATCAGTTATGTGATATACCCATCTAATCTTCAGCATTCTTCTGTAGCACCACATTTCAAAAGCTTCTATTCTCTTCTTGTCCAAACTATTTATTGTCCATGTTTCACTTCCATACATGACTACACTCCATACAAATACTTTCAGAAATGACTTCCTGACACTTAAATCTATACTCGATGTTAATAAATTTCTCTTCTTCAGAAACGCTTTCCTTGCCATTGCCAGTCTACATTTTATATCCTCTCTACTTCGACCATCATCAGTTATTTTGCTCCCCAAATAGCAAAATTCCTTTACTATTTTAAGTGTCTCATTTCCTAATCTAATCCCCTCAGCATCACCAGACTTAATTCGACTACATTCCATTATCCTCGTTTTGCTTTTGTTGATGTTCATCTTATACCCTCCTTTGAAGACACTATCCATTCCATTCAGCTGCTCTTCCAAGTCCTTTGCTGTCTCTGACAGAATTACAATGTCATCGGCGAACCTCAAAGTTTTTATTTCTTCTCCATGGATTTTAATACCTACTCCGAAATGTTCTTTTGTTTCCTTCACAGATTGCTCAATATACAGATTGAATAACATTGGGGAGAGGCTACAACTGTGTCTCACTCCCTGCCCAACCACTGCTTCCCTTTCATGCCCCTCGACTCTTATAACTGCCATCTGGTTTCTGTACAAATTGTAAATAGCCTTTAGCTCCCTGTATTTTGCCCCTGCCACCTTCAGAATTTGAAAGAGCGTATTCCAGTCAACATGGTCAAAAGCTTTCTCCGAGTCTACAAATGCTAGAAACGTAGGTTTGCCTTTTCTTAATCTAGCTTCTAAGATAAGTCGTAGGGTCAGTATTGCCTCACGTGTTCCAACATTTCTACGGAATCCAAACTGATCTTCCCCGAGGTCGGCTTCTACTAGTTTTTCCATTCGTCTGTAAAGAATCCGCGTTAGTATTTTCCAGCCGTGACTTATGAAACTGATAGTTCGGTAATTTCCACATTTGTCAACACCTGCTTTCTTTGGGATTGGAATTATTATATTCTTCTTGAAGTCTGAGGGTATTTCGCCTGTTTCATACATCTTGCTCACAAGATGGTAGAGTTTCGTCAGGACTGGCACTCCCAAGGCTGTCAGTAGTTCTAATGGAATGTTGTCTACTCCCGGGGCCTTGTTTCGACTCAGGTCTTTCAGTGCTCTGTCAAACTCTTCACGCAGTATTATATCTCCCGTTTCATCTTCATCTACATCCTCTTCCATTTCCATAATATTGTCCTCATGTACATCGCCCTTGTATAGACCCTCTATATACACCTTCCACCTTTCTGCTTTCCCTTCTTTGCTTAGAACTGGGTTTCCATCTGAGCTTTTGATATTCATACAAGTAGCTCTCTTTTCTCCAAAGGTCTCTTTAATTTTCCTGTAGGCTGTATCTATCTTACCCCTAATGAGATAAGCCTCTACATCCTTACATTTGTCCTCTAGCCATGCCTGCTTAGCCAATTTGCACTTCCTGTCGATCTCATTTTTGAGACGTTTGTATTCCTTTTTGCCTGCTTCATTTACTGCATTTTTATATTTTCTCCTTTCATCAATTAAATGCAGTATTTCTTCTGTCACCCAAGGATTTCTACTAGCCCTCGTCTTTTTACCTACTTGATCCTCTGCTGCCTTCACTACTTCATGCCTTAAAGCTACCCATTCTTCTTCTACTGTATTTCTTTCCCCCATTCCTGTCAATTGATCCCATATGCTCTCCCTAAAACTCTGTACAACCTTTGGTTTAGTCATTTTATCCAGATCCCATATCCTTAAATTCCCACCTTTCTGCGGTTTCTTCAATTTTAATCTACAGTTCATAACCAATAGATTGTGGTCAGAATCCACATCTGCCCCTGGAAATGTCTTACAATTTAAAACCTGGTTCCTAAATCTCTGTCTTACCATTATATAATCTATCTGATACCTTTTAGTATCTCCAGGGTTCTTCCATGTATACAACCTTCTTTCATGATTCTTGAACCAAGTGTTAGCTATGATTAAGTTGTGCTCTGTTAAAAATTCTACCAGGCGGCTTCCTCTTTCATTTCTTACCCCAAACCCATATTCACCTACTACGTTTCCTTCTCTCCGTTTTCCTACTGCCGAATTCCAGTCACCCATGACTATTAAATTTTCGTCTCCCTTCACAATCTGAATAATTTCTTTTATTTCAGCATACATTTCTTCAATTTCTTCTTCATCTGCAGAGCTAGTTGGCATATAAACTTGTACTACTGCAGTAGGCGTGGGCTTCGTATCTATCTTGGCCACAATAATGCGTTCACAATGTGTTTGTAGTAGATTACCCGCATTACTATTTTCCTATTCATTATTAAACCTACTCCTGCATTACCCCTGTTTGATTTTGTGTTTTTAACCTCTAGTCACCTGACCAGAAGTCTTGTTCCTCCTTCCACCGAACTTCACTAATTCCTACAATATCTAACTTTAACCTATCCATTTCCCTTTTTTAAATTTTCTAACCTACCTATACGATTAAGGGATCTGACATTCCACGCTCCGATCCGTAGAACGCCAGTTTTCTTTCTCCTGATAACGACATCCTCTTGAATATTCCCCGCCCGGAGATCCGAATGGGGGACTATTTTACCTCCGGAGTATTTTATCCAAGAGGACACCATCATCATTTAACCATACAGTAAAGCTGCATGCCCTCGAGAAAAATTACGGCCGTAGTTTCCCCTTGCTTTCAGCCGTTCGCAGTACCAGCACAGCAAGGCCGTTTTGGTTAGTGTTACAAGGCCAGATCAGTCAATCATCCAGACTGTTGCCCTTGCAACTACTGAAAAGGCTGCTGCCCCTCTTCAGGAACCACACGTTTGTCTGGCCTCTCAACAGATACCCCTCCGTTGTGGTTGCACCTACGGTACGACTATCTGTATCGCTGAGGCACGCAAGCCTCCCCACCAACGGCAAGGTCCATGGTTCATGGGGGGGACGAAGTATATAGTTAACACAAATCACCTTTTAAGTTCTGGTAATCTAGTGACTGAGCACCTCTCCTTAATCCATCAGACATACTGCGGCAGAATTCAGTACGTTATTCGAATATTGTACGGTTTCTTCATTATACTAAACCGCTCTAGCGACTCCACCAGGCGAAGTTAGGCAGGGTGAAAAATCACTTCGTTCGCTGACTTCGGCAAATAGGCTTTCGTTTCCCTCGTAGTATACAGCAAGGAAAAAGTACGATATTCCTCTTGTAAAGGTATAGCACCAGAGAGCCTCTGTAAATATACTTTTCATTCATTATTTTGTTTTATTAATTGTAGTTAGTACTAAGTGTCAATATATTCAAACATTACATCTCTCAGGACGTAGATGTTACATTGTATTTATAAATCTTTGCCGTAACAGAGCCTGTGTTCGTCTATCGAATCTGAAAAATCACGTGGTAGAGCGATAAGGAATAAGAAAACGGTGATTGTTAACGTGTTGCGTGACTGGTGCGTTGGTTTTGGTGCATAAAGACGCTGATTATTAAAATCAATATGTACGCCGTGTTGATATAATCTGCAGAAAGACAGTTATTAACACGGAGTAAACAGGGAACTGCGGGTTTTGCTTTTAAGCACTGTGAATTACGACAGTTTTCGCGTGTCCAACAGACGCATATCATTGAATAAATGGTGAAAGAATTCAAGTGCACGATGCCAGGTTTGAACATTTCGAGGATACGCATTGACGTGAATAAGCCGTGAACTGTTTCGTATCAGTCATTGAACTGAAACTGGCTTCGCGGGCACCATTCAGTAGCACACTGTGTAAGCGAATATACTCTGCAAATACGTCGGTTCTCAGCATTTCAAGTTGTGCACTCTCTGGACCTGCAATCGTACAGCACCACGCTCACAAATACAGCTGCAACAACGCAGGGCTCTAATCACTACCTGTCATAGAAATATAACTGGTGTGAGGACATCATTTTCAACGAAGAATTCTGAGATACTAACATCACACGTCGTCGTCGCCAGATTATCTTGGAATCCTGCAACGAGGTGAGGTATAGTAAAAGCGGACGTTTTCGAAGAAGGCTGCTAAATAAAAGCAGCCTCTCAATCGCAAAAGTAGTGCAGTACCTGTCTTGTCTTTAAAATAAAATATTGTTCCAGTCGTAAAACTGTAGTTAGTCGATCTCCGAAAGTGTCAATGCAACAGTACCAAAATGTAGCGGTAGCTTTAGCTTCATATTACTCCTCACAATTTTTCTACTATTTAGCAAAATAATAGTCACACCTAGTCCCATTCATTAAGTGTATTTGTATTGCTTCATAGATTCTTATTTCTCGTGTAATAAATAAATAACTTTGTAAAGTGGGCGAATTTGCAAACCGCTATTATATCACATGCTCGTGAATCTATCATAACTGTAATTTGTGCTCACTGGCTAAGAGCCGCAGTCTGCTTATTATTTGAAATTGGCAGCTAGTATACACTGGTAACAACATTACACGATCTGCACGGGTTGGGGTGTATTTCGAATAACTCAGTGCGCTTCTGCGAGTATAAATACTTATTATACAACAACACAGGCACTATACACTCATGGCATGTATATGGCATGCATATTTAATACTAGAGAATGATGTTTATTTAGTTTTCTCGATTCTAGTTTTTGCATGTTTGGGTAGGGGGACAGGGGGAGCGCTTGAGTACAGTTTTATTCCTTTTGGCATACACAATTAACTTTATTTAATTCTTCTCACCTCAGAATTCCACATGTGGAATAAATCACTCTCCACTACCACACTCGGTGTAACATAACGAGATTAGGTCACCACTCCATTACTTGGTTATTTGCACCATGTGTTTAAATTAACGATTCCCATTGTGTTATATTCCTTCATAATGATAACTTCCAAAATGTCTCGGACGAGTTGTATAATACCTATACGACTCCTAGCTGGAACCGTAATCCTAAAACAAGGAAATCTGTAATACGTCACACGACTCCTTTCTATCACATATACTTCCATTTCAGAAACTTAAATTTTATAGACCACAAGCCTTTAGTGCAACTTTCACTTGCCATCATTTTCCCGTTGTCTCCCAACAAAGTAACTGTGGAAGACAACGTGATATAGCTTTTTTAGGTCCTTAGCATCAAGCTTTAACTTTTGCTTTATATTTGCCTTATGGTAGTACCTTCCCTCTGACAAACACTTGCACTGTGGCAATTGGCCCGGAGGAAGCCATTTTTAATCCTGGTTGCGTATGAAATGGGGCCAATTACAGTTTAAGATGTAGTACAATAAAGCTAGAGCTTGCCAGTGTGCTCGGCTACTTACCACAGTTGTCCACAGTGAAGCTTGAGTGACGTTTCGGTGTTTTACTTTTTCGCTAAAACTGTTCACAGCAGACCAATGGCGTTTATGCATGGGAGTAGCTTTAAGTCTAGCATTGTGCACTATGATGTTTTGGTCGATTGTGTGGTGTAATCTCTGTCTAGCGCGCCTCAATATTATTTATACTAATCGTAGGAAAAAGGTGTTACCTTAAACGCTTGCGAAAACTGTGACTCATTTCAAAGTCAACATTTAAAGGAGGAGCAATTAATATCTCTGTGTATTAATAAAGAGCGTGAAAATACATTGAAGCAAAATGCCCAAACCTAAAGCAAACTTTTCGCGACCCCGTGTAGTGTAGAAAAGACAAAAGATGGCGCATACCAACGAAATCGATCAAGAAAGAGAAGCACGCCCAGCAGTGTTACGACAAAATTCTCAACGAAGGAGAAATAATATAACGGAAGAAAAACGTGAAAATGTTAGGGAGACAAATCTTAGAAGAAAGCAGTCATACGGAAAAACAGAAGTGAAGAACAGAATAACAAACTAATAAATAATCTTCGTTAAGGAAGTCAGGTCGCGGCAAAATCAGTGAAGACATCTTCAAATGCTGGATGTGGAACGAGGCGAGGGCGTCACTGTCTTAAAAACGAGGCATATCATTACGATCCAACTTTAAAATATAATGAACATCCAAGTACAGCAATCTGGAGACTGAATAAACTACGTAAATATTGTAGGGCGAAAAAATGTAAAGGAGAAACACGAAGTATATGCTGTTCAAATAGCAGAATTACATTGCCAGCACTACAATTATCTCCACCTGATTTCTTTGAATATATGAAAGGTGAAACACTGATATCGAAGGACTTTCGAAACAAAAAAAAAGAAAAAAGAAAAGGGGCGCTATGCTTCTAAATGACATCATTTGGAGCAACAGCAATAACCGAGGAGGAAAGATTTAATCTGGTGTTCAGAATCCAAGGACAAGTATATCACAAAATTGGGCAATTGTCACCGTTTCCAAATTAAACGCCGAAGTTTTTACAAGTTTACTTTTTAGGAAACGAAGACTGTCTTTGAATATCACAGGATTGCATCGAAATATACTTCCGCATCTACAACGTTTCCTACATAAAAATAATGCGTTAGTACGAATGTTTAAAAATCGAATCGAAAAAATAGTCGCAGATGATTAAAAAATAATTCGAGTTTATAAGAGTCCAGCAGGCGAGCATGAAAGACCGTTCAATGCACCTAAATCAAACGAAGTGGCCGTAGTAACTGTGGAAAATGACAGAAAACTAAAACCCCAGTGAAGAGGGTTATTGTCAGGCAGTAATGAATAATGAGAAACCATCCATGAAGTGTTGCATTAGCAGCAATAGGCCAGAAAATACAGCGTGACGACGTGCTGGTCGGAATAACTCGTACGTAAGGGGTTGTGAGAAGGGACTAGCTGTGCTCAGTGGAAAACTGCACACGCAGAGATAATACCCGTAGCAGGCAACTGACACTATATCAGGCCAAGTCTCTCGTTATGGGCGATGGTGACGAGGTGTTAGGTTTTACTGAAACGAATGTGCCTCATGGAGATTTAAATGTGTCCGAATTTTAAGGCAGGGGGACTTCCTTTCGTCAGAGTTCAGCAGCACCAACACGACGCCAGAGCCATGCAGGCAGTGAGATAACAGGGCATCACCAGCAGCAGCCATGGGTTCGAGACCGCTCAATGGACTTACTGCCACAGCACCGCCAACTTGCCACCCGTACCAGCTGCCGCCACCACTGAGTTCCCCACAGGGCTTAGTGCCAGTGGACAGTGGGTCGAATCCCTAGCACAGCAGTCCCCACGCTCCGCTACGGTGACTGCATGCAGAGCCGAGGGGCCGCTTTAGGTGCTACTGCCGATGGAGAAATAAGGCACCACTGACGTCACAGCCTTGGCATTCAGAGGTCACCGGCTGTCCATGGACCTGCCATCATCATTATTATTGTTACTCTTACTATTAGTGGCTGTGGTCAGATACAAAACATTAACAGCCTGAAGTCTTCCAATTCCTCCAGTTTAGAGATATAGAGTCCAGCAATCAAGCGATACACGAAGAGTAAGTTTAGTGCACGCAATTTAAGTCGGTTGATTTTAAATGCGGTTGCAGTGCGCAGGTCAAGCAACGGCTGGAATGGAGAGGAGTAATACAGGGGAAGCATGTTTTGTAACAAGTGTCTACCCTTACTGTGGATAGTTACCTTTCTTCTCTGAGAAGCAGTTGTGGGTAGCATTTGCGCTGCACCACGAACTCCTTCGTCTTCATTATAACACACACACGCACACACACATACATTTTAAAAGCAAAAGAGTTCCAAGCAATTTCTTTCATTCTACAGTAAAGTTGGTGATAATGTGGGGGGTATTAGCTAATGCCTGATTGCACTCAGGGGTAATGATATAAGAAATGTTGGGAATTACTGATGTAGACGATGACTACTGGTCAAGTTTAATAGACGCTGCCTGTGCTTTTCGATCAGATAACTAATGCATCACTGGCCATTAAAATTGCTCCACCAAGAGGAAATCCAGATGATAAACGGGTATATATTATACTATATACGGGTATATATTATACTATAAATAACATGTGATTACATTTTCACGCAATCTGGGTGCATAGATCCTGAGAAATCAGTACCCAGAACAACCACCTCTGGCCGTAATAACGGCCTTGATACGCCTGGGCATTGAGTCAAACAGAGCTTGGATGGCGTGTACAGGTACAGCTGCCCATGCAGCTTCAACACGATACTACAGTTCATCAAGAGTACTGACTGGCGTATTGTGACGACCCAGTTGCTCGGCCACCAATGATCAGGCGTTTTCAATTGGTGAGAGATCTGGAGAATGTGCTGGCCAGGGCAGCAGCCTAACATTTACTGTATCCAGAAAGACCCATACAGGACCTGCAACATGCGGTCGTGTATTATCCTACTGAAATGTAAGGTCTCGCAGGGATCTAATGAAGGGTAGAGCCACGGGTCGTAACACATCTGAAATGTTACGTCTACTGTTCAAAGTGCCGTCAATGCGAACAAGAGGTGGCCGAGACGTGTAACCAATGGCACTCCATACCATCACGCCGGGTGATACGCCAGTATGGCGATGACGAATACACGCTTCCAATGTGCGTTCACTGCGATGACGCCAAAAACGAATGCGACCATCACGATGCTGTAAACAGAACCTGGATTCATCCGAAAAAATGACGTTTTGCCATTCGTGCACCCAGGTTCGTTCTTGAGTACACCATCGCAGGCGCTCCTGTCTGTGATGCCGCGTCAAGGGTAACCGCAGCCACGGTCTCCGAGCTGATAGTCCATGCTGCTGCGAACGTCGTCGAACTGTTCGTGCAGATGGTTGATGTCTTGCAAACGTCCCCATCTGTTGACTCAGGGATCGAGACGTGGCTGCACGATCCGTTACAGCCATGCGGATAAGATGCCTGTCATCTCGACTGCTAAGTGATACGAGGCCGTTGGGATCCAGCACGGCGTAACGTAACACCCTCCTGAACACACCGATTCCATATTCTGCTAATAGTCATTGGATCTCGACCAGCGCGAGCAGCAATGTCGCGATACGATAAACCGCAATCGCGATAGGCTACAATCCGACCTTTATCAAAGTCGGAAACGTGATGATATGCATTTCTCCTCCTTACACGAGGCATCACAACAACGTGTCACCAGGCTACGCCGGTCAACTGCTGTTTGTGTACGAGAAATCGGTTGGAAACGTTCTTCATGTCAGCACGTTGTAGGTGTCGCCACCGGCGCCAACCTTGTGTGAATGCTCTGAAAAGCTAATCATTTGCATATCACAGCATCTTCTTCGTATCGGTTAAATTTCGCGTCTGTAGCACTTCATCTTCGTGGTGTAGCAATTTTAATGGCCCTTAGTGTAATACTTTAACACTACTCGTCGTACTTCAAGGTAGCTAACCGAACACAGATTCGCATTTTAAGGCAAACCGAGATGCCATCACTTGTGGAGCTGTCGATCGCCGGGATTATTCCTAGCAGCCACCTTTGCGTCATTAGTTCGGCGTGTCGCCGAATGGAGTCGTCGAGGAGGCAGCGGCAAGTGTTTGGGACTTTAATCAATGTTCGAGCTGGGGCCGCCATTGAAAAACTCATTACGGCGTGGGGGCCGCGACCGGGCCGCCCCTTCCCTCTCCGCCGACCCAGACGTCTCCCGGTGCCCGCGATTCGCTTCCTAATTACTGGAGTCTCCTCACGGGCCAGGAATCAGAGCGCTCCTCAGCCATAGTGTCTTGAAGCAGCTCTCCAGCCTCCTCCTTGTCGAAATGAACTGCAGCTCTTTCGCTTTGTGTAGCTCTCCTTGGGTCTTGGGAAGTACTGGAGATCAATTCGTATGTCTTCCTGGAGTCTGATGAGGACATTCAATTTTTTAAACACAACTCCTGACGATATAGATCTCTAGTTGCTCTGTATACTTGATAGTTAACTGCTGCAGATACTTCTTTGAATATTTTCTGTTGAGTACTACTGTGTCCGCCTACGTTGCAGTGTGTATCATAGATACAGAGTGCGTTCCATAAGTAATGCGACCAATTTTTTTCTGACACAACGGTACACCACAGCATGTTGTAACCGGCTGGGCTAAATGGAGGGAGGGTGTTAGCTTCAAAACGCTCTTTGTCTCATTCGGCTGCGAGCTGCCAGAGAGGACGCGCGTTTCCGTCAACCCCGTTTTGAGTTTATGTAACACGGCACAATGGATCATTCTATAGAGCAACGGTACGCTATCAAATTTTGCGTTAAACTTGGGAAGTCCACCACCGAAACGTTTCCATTACTTCAGCATGCCTTTGGGAATGATAGCTTGTCCAAATCACAAGTTTTCCGATGGCACAAGTCGTTCATGGAGGGCCGACAGGAGATCACCGACGAATCTCGCAGTGGACGGCCATCAATCGCACGAGTCGACGGAAATGTGACGCGTGTGCGCGGTTGTTTGAACTCTGACAGACGGCTGAGCCTTCAATAGATAGCGCAAACAGTAAACATGTCAAAAACGACCGTTTTCCGCATTGTGACTGAAAATTTCAACGTGAGGAAGGTGTGTGCCAAACACGTCCCATAAGTGTTGAGCGACGAACACAAGCACATGTGAGTGCTTCGGTGCTGAGAAATGTTGGAAATGTGTGAAAATGATCCTCATTTTTCAAACTCAGTTATCACTGGTGATGAGTCGTGGATTTCTGTGTAAGACCCTGAGACAAAAAGGCAGAGTTCAGAGTGGCACACCCCATGTCCACCCCGTCCCAAGAAGAAACATGGTTCAAATGGCTCCGAGCACTATGGGACTTAACTTCTGAGGTCATCAGTCCCCTAGAACTTAGAGCTGCTTAAACCTAACCAACCTAAGGACATGGCACACATCCATGCCCAAGGCACGATTCGAACCTGCGACCGCAGCGGTCGCGCGGTTCCAGAGTGTAGCACCTAGAACCGCTCGGCGACCCCGGCCGGCTCCGTCCCAAGAAGTCACGCATGAGCAAGTCCAAGATCATAACCATGCTTATTGTCTTCTTTGACGTCAGAGGCATTGTCCACCATGAATTCGTACCTACTGGGACTATAGTGAACTCAGATTTCTACTTGGAAGTGCTCGAAAGACTGAAAAGGAGGGTCTCGCGCTGCCGAAACCACATCAAGGACACGTGGAAAGTTCACCACGACAACGCGCCGAGTCACAGTGCCTTCATTGTCAATAACTTCTCGGCCAGGACTAGGACCCCACAGGTGCCCCAGCCTCCCTGCAGCCCTGACCTGGCTCCCGCTTTTTTTTTCATTTCTCGGTTAAAAGTAGTCATGAAAGGAAAACATTGGGACACGACTGAAAGCATCCAGGTGCATGCTACATCAGCTCTAAAGGAAATTCCGGAAAAGGCCTTACAGGCATGGGGACACCGCCTTCAGAAGTGTATCAACGCAAGAGGGTGCTATTTTCACAATTTTTTATTATTTGTACGAATATATTCAATAAATGATTTTTTATAAATTTGTTCGCATTACTTATGGAACGCACCTTGTACATCGAAAAAAGACAGTGGCGGAAATGTGCGATAATAGACGGAACAGCATTCCAGTAACGCAGGGGAGAGTCCTACAGTACCGGTCACCTTAACTTTTTCAGTTGTAAGATGTGAAATGTTTAAAAAATTGGGAATTTAGTGCAGTGATGTGGTACTTAAATTATTACCTTATGAATGTACGAGGGTTGCCCAGAAAGTAATGCACCGCATTTGTTCTTCAACAATTCTTTATTGAACACAATGACAACTACACACACGAAAGAATGGTGTTTTATCTATACACCCTATTTTTCCACGGCCTTCCTCCAGAGCGTAACGTCCGCAGCTCGTGGTCTCGCGGTCGCGTTCTCGCTTCCTGAGCACGGGATCCCGGGTTCGATTCCCGGCGGTGTCAGGGATTTTCAACTGCCTCGAGATAACTGGGTGTTTGTGTTGTCCTCATCATTTCCTTATCTTTCATGAAAGTGGCGAGTTTGGACTGAGCAAAGGTTAGGAATTTGTACGGGTTCTGATAACAGCGCAGTTGAGCGCCCCAAAAACCAAACATCATCATCATCATCATGATCCCCCATCCAGCGCGTAACAAGGGCGTGTATGCCCTGGCGGTACCAATCCTTGTCCTGGTGGCGGAGTCAGTGCTTCACTGTGTGAATCACCTCCACATCGTCCTCAAACTGTCTTCCACGAATGGCATCCCTTAATGGCCCAAACAAGTAGAAATCCGAGGGTGCTAGGTCAGAGCTGTAGGCCGTGGATGGTCTCCCCGATCGCTGCAAATTGAGGAGCTCCGCCGAACCGCCTTCTGACGACCTCACCCTCTGTGCCCAGCGACTATAACTGTACTTCTGTCGACAGCAGATGCTTCATAGACTTTGCACAAGCGTTTGTGAACATTCCCCACAGTTTATTTCTCGGCAGTGAGAAATTCAATGACGGCACGTTGCTTGTAACGGACATCACCTACAGTCACCATTTTGAAACTGTCCTGCAACTACGCTATGTGTCGGAAGTGACGGAAACTTGGCGCGCTTGCTCGCGAGACTTCAAAGAACACATACGTAACGTTTCGCATTCGTAGCATTGTTTTCGACTGAGAAAAAAATGCGGTGCATTACTTTCTGGGCAGTCCTCGTATATGTACAATTTCCCAGAAGTTTTACAAAAGTGACAGGTCATGTAGAAGTAAAAACGAGTGGTTTTTCAGTCAGCGCAAAAATTGTCTTCCACTGCCGACCAGAATCTCTATAGGAAGGTTTTCAGGATTTATTGATAACTAGCATTACACAAGTAAAGAAAACCATTAAATGGCTCTGAGCACTATGAGACTTAACATCTGAGGTCATTAGTCACCTAGACTTAGAACTACTTAAACCTAACTAACGTAAGGACATCACACACATCCATGCCCGAGGCAGGATTCGAGCCTGCGACCGTAGCAGCAGCGCGGTTCCAGACTGAAGCGCCTAGAACCGCTCGGCCACACGGCCGGCCAAAACCATTAAACACATTGTTGTATGAACAAAACTCACTAATTGCAAAAACCACTGTTCACTTATTGCAGTGATCACTAATAAAGTACAATATACTTTCTTGGTCTACACAACCAGCACGTGCCCACCCTTTACATTTAGCACATTGTACCCATCCTTCTTCAAACGATTCACGGCATATTACACATATTGTGCCGTGGCCCGTTGTTAGTGTGTCCCTGCCAAATTCGAGCTTCTTTTGACGCATCCTGTTTGTTGCATCACTATTTGAGCTATTTACATGACTGCTTCTATTAGATGCATCAGACGTTTCTTTATTGAGCGCATTGAGCGCTTGATCTGACTTCGAGTCTCTTCCTGGCTTTCTTTTCTCTGCTCTCTGTCTTTTATTCAATCACCTCAAGTGCTCCTCGGGACAGGAAAAGACTCAGCTGCCTGTCTTTCTGTCATTTTCCCCAATATTACTTCACTTATTGCCAACCTCATATTACCTTCAGTCCATTTTCCTTTCATTTTCCCTCTATTCTCAACCATTTCAGTCTGGAAAGTGAAGAGACAGAGTTATTATTATTTTCCTCCTAACGTTCTGACCCGTTAGTACTGAAGACAACGAGGTGGTCGGTACTGTGTCATTGGACTCGCATTCGGAAGGATGATGGTTCAAACCAGTGTCCGGCCATCGTGATTTAGGTTTTCCGTGATTTCCCTAAATCGCTTCAGGCAAATGCCAAGATGTTTCCTTTGAAAGGGCACGCGGACTTCCTTTCCCATCCTTCCCTAATCCGATGGAACCGATGACCTCGCTGTTTGGTCCCTTCCCCCGAATCAACCAACTGGACTGTCCGATGATGACGTAATAAAAACGATACCGGTTGCGTATTGTTTAATACACGATGCCTTGAAAGTGTTATCCTTAAACAATACAGCTGAGAAGAATGTAAAATATAATTCAGTTACTCATCTCGTGAAGGTGTACCACAGTTTTGAAGGTAATTCCTTGCGTGTTCCTCTCACACAAGCAACATTAAACACTCACATCTCACAAATAAACGAGAGCAGGACACAATGACCGACATATCTGGGCTGTGATCATGGCGTCTTTCAGCTCATTCCTAGTATGTGCTGCCACCAAATACTAGAATCGAGAGCTAGAGATGGCCGGTATTGTAAGACGGTCGGTCCTATAGGACTGTCCCCTACAGTATCTGATAAATAGTTTACGGTCAACGATCAGTGGACGTTAATATGGGGTGTGTCCATTTATCATCTTTATGATGACTTCAACTGTGGTGGGATCCCTTTCAGTGAGGGGTCTGAATAACTGTGGAGGAACAGAGCCTATTCTTCCTCAGAAGCAGAAACCAGAGAAAGTGGTGCTGTTGAACGCTAGTTTGAACGCTTTCCAATTCATACAAGAGGTGTTCCATTGGGTCCAGGTCCGGACTCTGGAAGGTCGGTCCATTTCAGGAATGTTATTATCCATAAACCACTGCCTCACGGGTCATACTTTATGACAGGGTGCATTGTCATGTTGATGTAAACAACCATCGTCCCCTAACTGTTCTTCTGCTGCACGCAGTATGCAAACTGTAAAATGTGTTCGTGTCCTTACGAATTTAGAGTTCTCTTAAGCGCAGTAAGTGGATCACAACATACCCATGAGAAACACTTCCACATCTTAACATCACCTCCTCCCTACTTTACTGATGACACTACACACAATGGCAGTTATAGTTCTCCAGGTGTTAGCCAAAATCAAACCCTTCCATTGGACTGCTATGGGATACAGCGCGATTCATCAGCCCAAACCACTCGTTACCTGTCATTCACTCTACAGTGACGTCACTCTTTAGGTCACCTCACGCGTCGCTTACAATTAACTACAGTAACGTGTAGCATATGAGGAGTTGCTAGGCTAATATATCCCATTCTTTCTAAATTCCTACGCTCAGTCATTGCGCTAGATGAACTGCTGGTACCTCTTTATCACTAATGAATACATCATACTGCAGATTTCGTGCGGTTTTCACTATCACCGTCCTCAGTGGTCGACGGTCCCTGTCCGTTAATACTTAACGCCTACCTGGACTTGGTTTAGGTGTGGTTGTCCCTTCGCATTTCCACTTCACAGTCACATCACTAATATTCGGCTTTGACAGCAGGATTGAAATGTCACTTTGGATTCGTTATTCAGGCAATATCCAATGATCACTCCACGTTGTAAATCTCAGAACTCTACCGCATTGATCTCCTGTTACTGCTTCTCTGCTTAAATTCTTTCCGGTTAATTCGCCGCCTAATAATTGGTCTTAAATTTCATTCATGGCCCAAGGTGGTATCTGTGGACCATGCATATTGCAGCACCGACCACTTTGCTGTTGGCGTAAGACGACTTCTTTTGTCTCTCTGTTCAAAAAAAAAAAAAATCCGTGAACAGCAGCTTTTATCACCTTACGAAGCAACTGACTCTTAAAGAACCATGGTTTAGCGATACTAACATCATACCAGATTAATGTTACTGGGATTCTTTTTTATATATGTGAATATTTTATAAATTTTAAGGCGAATATTTTGAGAAAGAGTTTAACTTTTTGGAACAAAAATATCTATTTGTTTCACCATTTTTGCAGCCTGTTAACTGGGCAGCCCTAGTATTTGGAGCGGTATGATCTCTTGACTGAGCAACGAGTGTGAGTGAAGCCAACGTTTGTAGAAGTGTTAGTTATAAAGTTTTAGTTATCACCTCGAAAAGATAGATGTAAATAATTCTGGTACCACCAGTACCACAACGCCACAGTACCATATACAGCACGCCGGCAGAGGAACTGAATCAACACGGCACAGCCCATTCATAAAGTGATTCACTATGTGATCAAAAGTATCCGGACACCTGGCTGAAAATGACTTACAAGTTAGTGGCGCCCTCCATCGGTAATGCTGGAGTTCAATGTGGTGTTTGCCTCCATTAACCTTGATGACAGCTTCCACTCTCTCAGGCATACGTTCAATCTAGTGCTGGAAGGTTGTTTGGGGAACGGCAGCCCATTCTTCACGTAGTGCTGCGCTGAGAAGAGGTACCGATGTCGGTCGGTGAGGCCTGGCGCAAAGTCGGAGTTCGAAAACATCCCGGTGGTCTTCTATAGGATTCAGGTCAGGAGTCTGTGCAGGCCAGTCCATTACATGAATGTTATTGTCGTGTAACCACTCCGCCACAGGCCGTGCATTATGAACAGGTGCTCGATCGTGTTGAATGATGCAATCACCATCCTCGAATTGCTCTTCAACAGTGGGAAGCACGAAGGTGTTTAAAACATCAATTAAGGTCTATGCTGTGATAGTGCCATGCAAAACAACAAGGGCTGCAAGCCCTCTTCATGAAAAACATGACCATACCATGACACCACCACCTCCGAATATTGCTGTTGGCACTACACACGCTGGCAGATGGCGTCGACCGGCTATTCGCCATACCCACACCCTGCCATCGCATCGCCACATTGTGTACCATGAGTCGTCGCCCATCACAACGTTTTTTCACTGTTCAGTCGTCCAATGTTTACGCTCCTTACACCAAGCGACGTGTCGTTTGGCATTTACCGGCGTGGTGTGTGACTTATGAGCAGCTGCTCGACCGCGAAATTCAAGTTTTCTCACCTGCCGCCTGTCATAACACTTGCAGTGGATCCTAATGCAGTTTGGAATTCCTGTCTGATGGTCTGGATAGATGTCTGCCTATTACACATTACGACCCTCTTCAACTGTCGGCGATCTCTGTCAGTCAACAAACGAGGCCGGCCTGTACGCTTTTGCGTGGTATGTGGCCCTTCACGTTTCCACTTCATCATCACATCGGAAACAGTGGACCTAGAGATGTTTAGGAGTGTGGAAATCTCGCGCACAGACGTATGTCGCAAGTGACACCCAATCGCCTGATCACGTTCGACATCCGTGAGTTCTGCGGAGAGCCCCATTCTGCTCTCTCAGGATGTCTAATGACTAATGACTACTGAGGTCGCTGAAATGGAGTACCTGGCAGCAGGCGTCAGCACAATGCACTTAATATGATCACATAGTGTATGTCGTACGGTACTATGGTTTCAGTAGCAACGGGAATATTGTCTTCAAACGTCTGGATTGGTCTCACACAGTGGAACATTTTCACTGCTGCCGGAAATAAATTACCGCCCCATACTCCACTACATAAAGGGGCCCTGCCATTTTGTGTATGGCGGTGCTATGGCACTGTGACGCGACGATTTATGTATTTACCCCTTCTGCAGACTTGTACCAGCAGAGAAACAAAAGTTAATAACGAAACGATGTTTTTGAGCAGGTTCACATTAAAATTTTAATAATATCCCTTGGACTATATGTATATGTGTCATCACAAATAATACCTTAGGCTAACGATAAGCTGCTTCGACAGGTAGGGCACTTCTCACACAAAGGAGTCCAATTAGGTTAACTGCTGTAGTCAGAGAGAAACACTACACGTATAAACCCCCTGCAAATTTATTGCACAGAATAGCAGCGCACGGCACTTTATGTATCGTCTGGTGTATTTCTGGATAGGATTTCTCTCTTCCTGGGGCGTGCTCGATATACAGCTGCGATACATATTCATGCGAATAGATGAGATCAGGATCAGCATACGAACGCGTAGACAGCACACGCTCTTTGCTCGTTAGCCATATCTGAGCGTTTGGCGCTTTCTACTGCGCGTTGTGGGATTTCACGACACTTCCTCCTAATTGAACCTATGCTACAGCGAGATTTTACGAAAACGTGTTCCAGCAATATAATTTACATTCCAGTAATCTCACAGAAATTTGTACAAAACGTTCATTCACTGACACTCGCTACTCCCAACATATCTGGTTTGTAATACCACTTAAATTCTCAGGAAGCTTCTTCAGTCATATCACCCACCAACACCATTTTATAACTAATTCACTCTGCAGTTCAGTATTTTCTATAAATGTAAAAAAGAGTGAGAACAACGTCTACTCATGTACATCCACTACCGTAGTCCCACTTTCAGCATTTGCTATAGCTATAAAATTAGTCAGCTGATTTCACCGTAATAGTGTAAGTGAATGATGGTACGGGGTTTCCAGAATATTGTGGTAATACGCAACTGAGTGTATGCGTTGCTGACCCGTACGTCTGCCAACAGGCAGAAAGCTTCTTATTTGAAGGTACACAAGTTTTCCAGAATTCTCCGTAAGAATATCAAGTAATTCCATGTGCACTTGCACACGATCCCCAACAAAATAAAGCCTAAACCAACACGTGTAGTAGGTAATTATCCGAACAAATGACAGTAATATAATTTAAAAACTTAGTGATAGACTACATACAACATATGCACTATTTTCATTTTTGAAACTTCCTGGAAGATCAAAACTGTATGGCGGACCGAGACTCGAACTCGGGACCTTTGCTTTCGCGGGAAAGTGCTCTACCAACTGAGCTACCCTAGCACGACCCACGCCCAGTCCTCACAGCTTTATTTCTACCAGTACCTCGTCTCCTAGAACACTTGCCCGTGAAAGGCAAAGGTCCCGAGTTCGAGTCTCGGTCCGGCACACAGTTTTAATCTGCCAGGAAGTTTCATATCAGCGCACACTCCGCTGCAGAGTGAAAATCTCATTCTATTTTCATTTTTAATTTTTTTTTTTCACATCGGCACTCGACACTGTACACTACTTTCTGTAAAAAGTAAAACACTCAGAAGCAATTGCCTGCAGCATGCCACGATAAGGGGACGTGTAGAGCAGCGGATGTGTAATAAGTGATTTAAATGACAGAGAGGTTCAAATGGTTCAAATGGCTCTGAGCACTATGGGACTCAACTGCTGAGGTTATTAGTCCCCTAGAAGTTAGAACTAGTTAAACCTAACTAACCTAAGGACATCACAAACATCCATGCCCGAGGCAGGATTCGAACCTGCGACCGTAGCGGTCTTGCGGTTCCAGACTGCAGCGCCTTTTAACCGCACGGCCGACAGAGAGGTGGAATGCACTTTGGCCCAACAGCTCCCTCCTTTGTGTGACCGGATATCTCAGTGTTACTCAACGCTCAGTAGCTGCGGAGTCGTCATACGAAGAAGAAACGCGTAATCTAGTGCCACTGTGCTTTGCCGACATCAGAGGATGGGCTATCGGCATGCGAGTGCATTCGAACAGGACCGAATGATTGATCGCCGGGAGGCGTGTCTGTCGTTCCGTAACATTGCGGCTCGTACAGAGCACGCTGCCTCAACAGTGAGCCTTGTGTGGAACCAATGAGGAGAAGAGGGCCATACGCAGCGCCGGCGGGGCACTGGAAGATTCAGTGTGACTACACTGCAAGGTGAAAGCCATCCTGCCCGCTTGGCCGTCACAGACAGAACAACTTCGCTCACTGTTTAAGGCATTGCGGGAGATCAATGCAGACAAGAATGATTCGCTCACTGTGTTGGCGCGACGTTGGAGCACTGCAGCAGGTGTGAACATGGCTGCGTCGACGGTTCGACGCCATCTTCTGCGGGCTGACCAGAACCCACCAAAGCCTCAGACTGCAATGGGCACGTGAGCGCCGACGCTGGCGTGCTGAGTCACAAAATGTAGTGTTTTCGGAAGAATCCTGCTCAAACTTATCCTACATCGATGGCGGCATACGTAATAACACCGTCGTTATCAGCGCAATCGGACAGACTATACTGTTCAACGGCATAGCGGACAAACGCCAAATGTGATGTTTAGGGCGCCATTGCCTGTTACATGCAGTCTCGCCTCTTACGTCTTGAGGGCAGTCTGAACAGCTACCGCTACGTCATGGAGATGAGGCACTGAAGCTTCTGCACACCGTTACACATGCCATATTTCAGGAGGACAATGCTCGCCACATGTGGCGAGGAATGTGCAAGCCTTCTTTGAAGAACGATGGGCACCACATGTCGCCCACTGAAAATATCTGGCATATGGTAGGTTGGAAACTGCCTCCTGCAGCCACAGTTTGTGTACGCGCCTACAAACGGCTTGGCGGAGTATTCCTCAGTAGTATATTAAGGCGCTCTTTGGTTCCATCCCACGACATCTAGCGGCTCTGACTGCAGCACGTGGGGGCGCTACTCCGTACCGAATTTCCACAATCACAGTGCATGTACAGGTGTGTAATGCTAATCATTTTCATCATTTGCCGGGAGTATCATGTCCCTAATTTGTGGAAAAAATTTACTGTGGTCACATGCGTCGGTCATTGTGTTTTACTTTTTCTAAACAGTAGAGTATAATTAGCTCATATCTCCACACAAACACGTTCGTTTTTCGCGAGTTAATATGTGTGATAGAAATTAATTTTTTATCTACTGAGGCACTTTGTTTTAGTTGGACCACTTTTTTCGCTTCGTGATAGATGGCGCTGTAATAGAAACATATGGCTCACAATTTTAGACGAAAATTTGGTAACAGGTAGGTCTTTTAAATTAAAATACAGAACGTAGGTACGTTTAAACATTTTATTTCGGTTGTTCCAGTGTGATACATGTACCTTTGTGAACTTATCATTTCTGAGAGCGCATGCTGTTACAGCGTGATTACCTGTAAGTACCACATTAATGCAATAAATGCTCAAAATGATCCGTCAACCTCAATGCATTTGGCAGTAGGTGTAACGAAATTCCTCGCAACAGCGAGTAGTTCGCCTTCCGTAATGTTCGCACATGCATTGACAATGTGTCGACGAATGTTGTCAGGCGTTGTTGGTGGATCACGATAGCAAATATCCTTCAACTTTCGCCACGGAAAGAAATCCGGGACCGTCTGATCCGGTGAACGTGCGGGCCATGGTACGGTGATTCGACGACCAATCCACCTGTCATGAAATATGCTTATCAATACCGCTTCAAATGCACGCGAGCTATATTCCGGGCATCCACCATGTTGGCAGTACATCGGCATTCTGTCATGCAGAGGAACATCTTGTAGTAACATCGGTAGAACATTACGTAGGAAATCAGCATACATTGCGCCATTTAGATTGCCATCGATAAAATGGGGGCCAATTATCATTCCTCCCATAATGCCGCACCATACATTAACCCGCCAAGGTTGCTGATGTTCCACTTGTCGCAGCCATCGTGGATTTTCCGTTGCCCAATAGTGCCTACTATGCCGGTTTACGTTAGCGCTGTTGGGGAATGACGCGTCGTCGCTAAATAGAACGCTTGCAAAAAATCTGTCATCGTCCCATAATTTCTCTTGTGCCCAGTGGCACAACTGTACACGACGTTCAAAGTCGTCGCCATGCAATTCCTGGTTAATAGAAATATGCTACGGGTGCAATCGATGTTGATGAAGCATTCTCAACGCGGACGTTTTTGAGATTCCCGATTCTCGCACAGTTTGTCTGCTACTGATGTGCGGATTAGCCGCGACAGCAGCTAAGACACCTACTTGGGCATCATCATTTGTTGCTGATCGTGGTTGACGTTTCACATGTGGCTGAACACTTCCTTTTTCCTTAAATAACGTAACTGTCCGGCGAACGGTCCGGACACTTGGATGATGTCGTCCAGGATACCGAGCAGCATACATGGCACACGCCCGTTGGGCATTTTGATCACAATAGCCATACATCAACACGATATCGACATTTTCCGCAATTGGTAAACGGTCCATTTTAACACTGGTAATGTATCACTAAGCAAATATAATCCGAACTGGCGGAATGTTACGTGATACCATGTACTTATACGTTTGTGACTATTACAGCGCCATCTATCACAAAGCGAAAAAAGTTGTCCAACTAAAACATTCATATTTATTTACGTATTACACGAATATGGAATAAAAAATGGGGGTTCCGTTTAACCTAAGGCAGCGCCATCTAGCGGGCCAACCATAGCGCCATCTGGTTTCCCCCTTCAAGCTAGACGAGTTTCGTTCTTTGTAGTTTTTTTCGTTTGACGCTTATTTCGTGAGATATTTGGGCCGGTCACTATCAATGGACCACACTATATATATATATATATATATATATATATATATATATATATATATATATATATATATGTTTGTATCATGCAACTTATAGTGTAAAAGACTACGTTATACTCGATCGAAAGATTCTTCTTGAAAATTGCTCTCAGGTTGGGTCAAGATATCCAAAGCAGAGCGGAGCATTTCTTCACTTGTTAGTACGCGCAATAGCATTATCGAGATTTTCATCAAACTCCAGTGAAAGACGCTACATTCATTAAAGGTTTACAATTAAATTCCATGGCGAACGTTACAAGAACAGCCACGTACCGTATTATTTCCTCCCAGATACATCTCATAAAGAGATCATTATGGAAAAGTCACAGAAATTAAGAGCCAATACAAAGTCTTACTGAAAGTCAGTCTTTCCAGGCACCATTCGAAAAAGGAGCAGGAAAGGGATTGGGGGAGGGGGGGGGGGATGACATTGCTATCTTAAATACACCCTGCCAACAAGGAAGGTGACTGACGGAGTACAGGTGTAAATAACCTTCTTCCTGAATATGAATTCATCGTGGCTTTTTAGGCTGCTTTTGCAGATAGTCGTCAACGAGATAATATTGGAAAGCGGCAGTGCGCCAAATAAAAATACGTAACTGGATCCTCAGCAAACTGAGAACCACTTCGCAGACTGAATGCCGCGAGCTTCTTTCGATGGACGGAAACGTGAGATGGTACTCAAAGAAAGAGGCAAGAAGACGGGGAAAATTTTTTCATGTTTGAAGTTCTCGTGTTGTCTATAAAGGAAGTATCAACATACCAGATGGAACATTTGTGAGAGAGCTTTTCCTGTGAAGTGTGCACGCCAGTAGTGATGACATGTAGCACCAGCTGACGAGGGTGGATACGAAATCCTTCCGAGGAAGAGTATGGCACGAACAGCCGGTGTTGGAGTCTGACCGGAAAGCTTTTGTTTCTTGTGCAACATTATAATTCTGAACTCGTGGTGTCTGAAAGTTCTGTAAAATGTGTGTGAAGAATGACAGACTTCCTGTGTTTACATTTCATACGTTTCCGCTGACCTGATCTGGATTGATCGCCTTCCGGGATTTATTTTGAGATCGTCATGTATCGAATGGTTTTATGTCGCCTTTCATCTTTCCCATACTATTTATGACGATGAGTAATAATGTTGGTGATGATGACGATGATTGTTACTTTACTGGAGTACACGTTCTTCGACAGCGGTTCCTGCGACAGAGGAATGCTCACCAGTCGCCTATAATCCAAAGGAAAACCAATGGCTGTTTTTCGCACCAGGAAACGCGATGGCGAAAAGTTCAAACAGATCCGGTGAGCGGAGTGAAGTGCAGGGTGGCACATTGTCTGATGCAGTGCAATAGTAGGAGTGCCTGGGAAAGGGAAGAATGCGGGAGTCATGCGCTCTAGGTTGAAATTACGGGGAGGTTCTCACCCTACACGCCCACTGTGTGCATCACCATGGATGTAGATGGACTAAATAGTTGTGCAGTCATCGACTGTGCGGCTGGTCCCGGCGGAGGTTCGAGTCCGTCATCGGGCATGGAGTGTGTGTTTGTCCTTAGGATAAGTTAGGTTAAGTTGTGTGTAATCTTAGGGACTGTTGACCTTAGCAGTTAAGTCTCATACGATTTCACACACATTTGAACAACTAAATAGTTGGACTAAATAAATGGACTAAATAGTTCGAGATAATAACAACATGTCACCATAAAATGCAGGATACGTTTGACAGCTATGTCATTAGTCCCAAGAATGAGATGTAGGGAGCCATCCAACTCCAGTTCCTCCGTCATGTTGACCAAAACGGCCTCTTAAACAGGTTCGTGCATGCCATTTTCACGGGAGCACCACACTGACATCGAGATTGATCTTCTAGTTTTAGGATTCTATTATTGGTGCACCTGGTGAACTCAATGTGTAGTCTACATAGCACAACAGATTTTTTTCTGAGAGCCTCTTTGTAAAATTGTCAATGAAACTGTGCTTTCCTTAATCAGTCTTAATAATTTGCTGGTTGCAGACTGCCATTCCTCTTACTATACTTTTAAAATTGTCAATGAAACTGTGCTATCCTTAATCAGTCTTAATTATTTGTTCGTTGCAGACTGCCATTTCTCTTACTCTACTTCTAAAATAAGACGATTTAGCTGAATGAGTACAGCGTTAGCTAGTATTCGAACGCCTAACTGATATTTTGTCGCAGCATTCTTGGTATTTTGATCAACCAGATCACGTGGATTGGATTCCTATAAATGTGACGTAGATTCTACCACCACGCATCTCTATTAACCACCCCTGGTTGTTAGATACCAATAAGTTACGTTGTGTAACAATTGCCGTTGGTTTGTAGGCATCTCGTTGGATTACAGCACCAAAGGATTGGAGTTCCTGGATGGGAGACGACAGTTACGCGCTAAATACCATACATGCATTCAGTGTAGACCTCTGTTCAGACTCACCAGTGCCAACATGGTTGTTGATTCCGGAGCTGTCAATGTAGACACTTTGGGAGAGCTATTCAAAACAAGAGCGCAACAGACATCTGGAGATCGCTGCATTAGTATTCTCCTTTGACCCTCAGTACAGGTCTAGATGATTGATCGCAGATTATACCCATGAAGGGATCTGAGGGAACAGATTTGTGTGCAAGCGTTTCACAAGTTTTTATTTATCAACTAAACATTTTCTCATGGCTATATATTGAACACAACTACTCTCCTTCTTTGTCTCATTTTCCACCTCTATCTGTTTATCTCCTCCTTCCCACTCTCTGTGCTGTTCACCTCTTCTTGCTCCGCTCTTTATCCCTTTCCTCTGCCCCCTCTCTCTGATCATATCTTTCTCCCCACCCACCTACCATATCTTCCATGCATCTCCCTCTTCTCCCTTCCCTCAGTCCATATCCTCTTCCCCCTCACTCTACTCATCCGTCCACACTCCATCTCAACCGATCCCCAGCCATACTCATCAGCACATATAGCCCATCTAATACAGTTCTTTAAAGCAGGCTTATACTACTCCATAATAACACACCTGTAATGCGGAACAGCCTATATGTTGGGGCCTGGAAATTAGTTTTCATCTCCTGACATGTAGGTTGACCTGCAAAGCAGGTTTATTGGGCAGGCTAATAGTGTTCTCATGTTATCTTCTTGTCATGCAGGGTAGCCTATGTTCCAGGGGCCAGAAAAAAAAACACATTTATGACCATATCTCTGCTCCTACTGGAGCTATGAGGTTGTATATCTCGTGGTGCTGATATCCCTGTGCCTGCTGTTTCTGAGCCAAATTTGGTCGAAATTTATCCAGGGATTTGGGAGGAGATCATGGACATTCATACAAGGACTCTTCATTATTTATATAACAGATACAATCTCTCTACAGGTGCAACTGCTCCACAAAGATACAAGGAAGCTCCATTCTTAAAATTCATGAGGGAGCCTTAAGACAGAGTTGTCAGTCTTCTATAGTGTGTTGTTATTGTTGTTGTTGGTAGTGGTGGTGGTGCTAGTGGTAATGGTTGTGGTGATGCAGTGAGCAAGGCTTTTTTTTTTAATCTTATGGGACTTAACTGCTAAGGTCATCAGTCCCTAAGCTTACACACTACTTAACCTAAATTATCCTAAGGACAAACACACACACCCATGCCCGAGGGAGGACTCTAAACTCCGCCGGGACCAGCCGCACAGTCCATGACTGCAGCGCCCTAGACCGCTCGGCTAATACCGCGCGGCGAGCAAGTTTCTACATCACTGATTATGCATTTGAAGGTGTTTGTTGTAGTCTACCCTTCCCATCCCTCCATATTTTTTGCCATCAGACAGACATCCATTATCAAATTAACTGTTCCCTGATGTCTCAAGATGTTTTGTATCAACTTAATCTATCTTTTAGCTAAATTGAGTCACAAACGTTTTTTCCCTGTACTACAATTCAGTACGTCTTCATAATGAGTCGATGTATTCTTCTAATCTTCAGTATTCTTGTGTAAGACCACATAAAACAGCTTCTTGTTTGTACCTTCTCTTCCTATAGCCAATCTGTGTTTGATATACCCTTTACTGCCGCCATCGTCAGTTACTTTACTGATCAAATAACAAAACTCGTCTACATCTTCCAGTGTCTCAGTTCTTATCTAATTCCCTCAGGAACACCTGATTTGTTTACACTACACTGCTTTACCCTTGTTTTTCTTCTACAAATGTTCAATTTACAAACACTTTTCAAGAGATAATCTATTCTGTTCAACTGATCTTTCTAGTCCTTTGCCGTCTCTGACAGTATTAAAATGTCACCTGCTAACCTTGAAGTTTTTGTATCTTCACCTTCAATTTCAATTCCTTTTCTGAATTTCCCCTTAATTTCCTTTACTGCTTGCTTTGCGTACAGAGTAAATAACATGGACGACAAGCTACAACGGTGTCTCATTCCCATCACAACAAGAGGCTTAGTTGCATCTCCTTCGACACTTATTCTGTAGTCTGGATTCTTTAGAAGTTGAAGATAACTTTTCGACCATTGTGTTTTATGTCTGTAACAACAAAATTCTAAAGAGGGCATTCCACACATGTATATAGATACAGTCTACATCTATATACAAATTCCCAAAGCCTCCATACAGTGTAAGGTGCACGGTACTTAGTCCCACTGTTAGTTATTCCCTTTCTTATCCCACTCGACAATGTAGCGACAGAGAAACGTCCGATTGTATGCTTCTGTAAGAGCTTTAATTTCTCTTATCTTCTCTTCGCGGTTCTTACGAGATACGTGAGTTCTTCAGTAAGCCGCTAATGCAATTTCCTTAAATTTTCTCAGTAGTATTTCACGAAGAGATCGCCATCTTCCCTTCAGGAATTCTCACAAGAGTTCATGAAGCATAATCGAAATATTCGCATGACGACCGAACCTACTACAAACAGATGTCGAAGCACGCCTCTGATGTATTTAGATGTCTCCCTTTAATCCGACCAGATAGGGGTCAAAAACACGCGAACAGTGCTCAATATTTGGTCGCACTAGTGTTCTGTATGCAGTCTCCTATATAGATGAGCGGCGCTTTACTAAAATTCCACTATTAAACTGAAGTCGACAATTCGCCTCCCATACTACTGACCCCTCGAACTCGTTCCATTTGATGTCGCTTTGCAACGTTACGTCTACATATTTAATCGACTTGACTGTCTCATGCAGCCACCACTAACACTACATTGTACCATGACAGGATTGTTTTTCCCAGTCATCTGCGTTCTTTACATTTATAAAAGCTGCCGTTCATCACACTAAACAGAAATTCTGTATAAGTTATTCTCTGTAATTCTACATCCACCCAACGACGATATCTTCGCGAATAGTTCAGCGTTGTCAGCAAAAGGTGGTAGACTGCTGTACTTCCTATCCGTCAGATCACTTACGTATACAGAGAATACCACAGGTGGTATCACACTTCCCCGGGTTACTGCTGAGGACCTTTGTCTCTGATCCCGTCAGAACAACGTATTCCTATTACTAAAGAAGTCTTCGAGTCTCTCACATATCTGGGAACCATTTTCGTACGATCGCTAACGTTCCGCAGAGGGGCACTGTGTCAACCGCTCTCTGGAAATCTAGGAGTATGAAATCTGCCTGTTTGTCTCTCATGCCTGCTCCACAGGATATAGTGCGAAAAAAGGGCAGCTGAGCTGCGCAGGAGTGATGATTTCTGAATACGTGCTGATTTGTGGACAGAAGCAAATACGGTGGTTATTTGACAGACAGTTGCCCGACGTTTAGTAATAAAATATGAAGTACATTTTTTTTGTTTTAATCTGAAGGTCTCCCTCGGAGAAAGTTCTATATCACAATTTCATAATTTTTCATGAAGTGGAAGTAATTGTTATTTTTCTTTGGTATTATTTATATGTAGGTTTTGTTGTTTTCCTTTGGTACTATTTACATGTACTTTTTATTATTTGTGATCAAGTGATACAGTACGTATGTGTTACACAACAGTAACTTTTATTAAGCATATTTTATAATATTTAGAGAGTTATCTTAATTTCTATGTAGCTTTTAATGTAAGAATGGGTATTCTGTAAAAGAGCAATGTGGAATAAAGTTGTATCTTACAACGGCAAAAATAATGGGAAGTATTGAGAGAATATATTATCTGACATACTGCAATAACATACTGAAACTAGAAGAAGGGATCGGTTGGTAGGACACGTTCTGAGACATCAAGGAATCACCAATTTAGTATTGGAGGGCAGCGTGGAGGGTAAAAATCGTAGAGGGAGACCAAGAGATGAATACATTAAGCAGATTCAGAAGGATGTAGGTTGCAGTAGGTACTGGGAGATGAAGAAGCTTGCACAGGATAGAGTAGCATGGAGAGCTGCATCAAACCAGTGTCTGGACTGAAGATCACAACAACAACAAATAAAATAATACGATGTGCTTATATAAACATCCCTAAAAAGCGCTAGTTCTATACAGGAAAAGAAACCATCAAAAATAAAAAATTAAACAAAGGAAAAATAAACTGAACTGTTCACTAAGAAGCTAAGTTCACATAAAATTCTCTGTACTCTACGTCAAGGTATTGACACATATCCAGAAAGCCCCTCATTTTCTTTGTCGATAAGGGATTTAGGACTGGCGGATGTCATCGAGAAAGTTCGAAGAAGGACAGCTTGTTTTGTATTATCACGAGAGAAGGGGGAGAGTGTCACGTATAAGATGCGCGAGTTGGGTTCAAATGGCTCTAAGCACTATGGGACTTAACATCTGAGGTCATCGGTCCCCTAGACGCAGAACTACTTAAATCTAACTAACCTAAGGACATCACTCACATCCATTCCCGAGGCAGGATTCGAACCTGCGACCGTAGCAGCAGCGTGGTTCCGGACTGAAGCGCCTAGAACCGCTCGACCACAGCGGCCGGCACGGGAGTTGGGGTAGCAGTCATTAGAACTGTGGCGTTTTTTATTGCGGAGAGATATTTCTGTCTCCAATGTTCTCTTCTGAGCGCGAAAATATTTTATTGGCACTCATCTGCATACCGAGAAGTAATCATTCTAATAAAATAAGACACATCTGAGCTCTCACGGGGAGATTTAAGTGTTCGATTTCCCTGCGCACTGTTAGAGAGCGGGAGGGTGCAGGAATAGTGTAAAACTAGTTGGATGGACCCTCTGCCAAGCACATAAGTATGAACTAAAAGATTGATGTAGATGCGGATGCATGAAGCCTGTTAACAGGTACAGCGATGTTAACTTGAGGTTGACTTATCTTGTTTCTAACAGAGAATGACGTGCCCAAGGGTGAATCACATTATGACTGAGACGCCGATAAACTGAATTTGTATCACCTGCATTGATATTCAACCATATAATAGAGATTTTCAAGTTTGGCTCACACTTCCTAATTCATTCAAGAACAGTGACAGGTAGTTATACAAAACTGTCGCCCCGTTGTTGTTTTGCCCAAACCAACGGCAGACCAGACAAATTGACATACAACGTTCTTGCACATACCAAGTTTGATGCACTTCTTTCAGGCACGTCTTTGTCATCTGTAAAAGTGTAAGATTTTCCACAATTCCTCCTACTTTTCATGACATTCGGATTCCAGTTTTATTTATCTGATGTCTTAACAGATATCCTATCATCCTGATTCTTCTTCTAGCCAATGTTTTCCTTATACTGCTTTCCTCACCGATTCTGCGGAGAACCTCGTCATTCCTTAACTCATCAGTCGACCTAATTTTCGACATTATTCTGTAGCATCACATCTCAAGGGCTTCGATTCTCTTCTGATTCGGTTTTCTCACAGTAGATATCTCACTACCATACAACACTGTGCTCCAAACGTACACATTGTCAGAAATTTCTTCCTGCATTGATCACTGTGTTTGATATTTGCAGACTTCTCTCTGCCAAGAATGCCCTTTTCGCCAGTTCTACTGTTCTTTTTATGTCCTCCTTGCTCGGTTCGTCATGGGCTACTTTGCTGCCTAGGTAGAAGCATACTTTAACTTCATCTACTTCGTGATCACTAATCCTGACTTTAATTTTTACGCTGTTCTTATTTATGCTACTTCTCGTTACTTTCATCTTCCTTCGATTTACTCTCAGTCGATATTCTGTATTCATTCGACTGTTCATTCCATTCAACAGGTCCTGTACTCCTTATTCGCTTTCACTGAGAACAGAAATGTCGTCAGTGAATCTGATCACTGATATTCTTTTACCTTGAATTGTAATACAATTACTAAAACTTTCTTTAATTTCGTGATTACTTCTTCGACGTATAAGTTGAACAGAAGGGGCGAAAGACTACATCCATTTTAATCCAAGCACTTCGTTCTTGGTCTTCCACTCCTATTCTTCCCTCTTGGTTCTTGAACGTATTGTATTTCGTCCGTCTTTCCCAATACCTTACCCTATTTTCCTCAGAATTTCGAACATCTTACATTATTTTACAGTGTCGAGTGTTTTTTCCAGGTTGACAAAGCCTGTGAAAGTGTTTGATTTATTCTCAGTCTTGCTTCCATTATCAACCATAACATCACAAATGCCTCTCTGGTGCCTTTACCTCTCATAAAGCGAAACTGATCGTCATCTAACACATCGTTAATTTTCTTTTCCATTATTCTGTATATTATTCTCGTCAGAAATTTGTATGCATGATCTGTTAAGCTGATTGTGCGATAATTCTCGAACTTTCCGACTCTTGAATCTTGGTAACTGTGTGGATGATGTTTTCCAAAAGTCTGATGTAACACTGTCAGTTTCATACACTGTACGCACCAGCCTGAATAGTCGTTTTTTGCCACTTCTCCCTATAATTTTAGGATTTACGATGAATATTATCAATCCCTTCTGCCTTAATTGGTCTTTAGTCTTCCAAAACTCTCCTAAATTTGATTGAAAAACTGGTTCCCGTATCTCTTCCCTGTCGACTCCTGTTTCTTCTTCTACCACGTTATTTAACAGTACAATATCCTTCTACATGTACATCTACATTTATACTCCGCAAGCCACCCAACGGTGTGTGGCGGAGGGCACTTTACGTGCCACTGTCATTACCTCCCTTTCCTGTTCCAGTCGCGTACGGTTCGCGGGAAGAACGACTGCCGGAAAGCCTCCGTGCGCGCTCGAATCTCTCTAATTTTACACTCGTGATCTCCTCAGGAGGTATAAGTAGGGGGAAGCAATATATTCGATACCTCATTCAGAAACGCACCCTCTCGAAACCTGGACAGCAAGCTACACCACGATGCTGAGCGCCTCTCTTGCAGAGTCTGCCACTTGACTTTGCTAACGCTATCACGCTTACCAAATAACTCTGTGACGAAACGCGCCGCTCTTCTTTGGATCTTCTCTATGTCCTCTGTCAACCCGACCTGGTAGGATCCCACACTGATGAGCAATACTCAAGTATAGGTCGAACGAGTGTTTTGTAAGCCACCTCCCTTGTTGGTGGACTACATTTTCTAAAGGCTCTCCCAATGAATCTTAACCTGGCACCCGCCTTACCAACAATTAATTTTATATGATCATTACACTTCAAATCGTTCCGTATGCATACTCCCAGATATTTTACAGATGTAACTGCTACCATTTGTCTATGTTAAGTGTCAGTTGCCACTCCCTACACCAATTGCCTATCCGCTGCAGATCTTCCTGCATTTCGCTGCAATTTTCTAATGCTGCAACTTCGGAGTGAAACTTACAGCATCAGCCATATCCGCTATTTTCACTTATATACAAAGTGCATCAGAGATGGTCAGTTTAACAACTACAAGTAGCTCAAATTTTAAACAGAAAAAGACACATCCATCGCTACTGTAGCACGTCTAATGTGATGTACCTCTTTATCACAGTGAAAACTCACTATTGCCAAAAATGTGTTGACACCCTTCTTTGAGGGAGATCTCCAAGTCGCGAAACTGATATGTTCCGCTACTGAAATCAATGAATCGTGTTAAGCAGAAAGGCAAAAGAATTTTGTGGAAAGCCTTTACGGTAGCGCGGTGGCGGCGGCACATCTCCTATTGCGATACGGGGCTTGCCGTCTTATCGCCGTACCGGCGCTGACGAAGCCGTGGTCGGACCTTCCAGCTTCCTGTATTCCCCGCGGACGCAAGTTGGGGCGGCGGGTCGGCGGCGGCCTCCTACAGCCTCCGATAACCAGTTTTGCGACGCAGATTCCCCCCAGGCTCGGCGGAAGCGGGGGCTAGCCAGGGAATTGCTAATAACGCCAGCGCCCCTGACCAGTGGCCGGGGGATCGCCGCACGCATGCGCACAGCCGATCTGAAAGTGTCGACAGCGCCGCTCTCAGGCGCGGAATATTCTGCCAACAGGGGAAGGACTTCCTACAGCCGCGCAGACTATAGTTGTAAACGAAATGCAGAGGCAGTCTTCACGATGTGCTGCAAGAGAGTCAGACAGCAAAATTATGGATAAACGTTTGGTCGATGACAGAGCAAACAGAGAACACGAACGATTCATCACATAGATTCTGCAGCAATACGAGACTGTTCGCTGAAGATGCCGTTGCCTAAGCAGACAACGTGGACGTGGAACACAAATGTTTTATACCACAGATGGTGCTGCACCAGTATAATATACTCCGATTACAATTGCTTGATAATTGATGTCTGTCACCTGTCACTACAGTGTTGTCACAACGGCTTCTAGCTAACGTCCAGTTGTAGGTTGTAAGGTGGCTACAATTTCGCACATTACAAGCACTCATCTACATACTTTGCCATGATTTCCATCCGGAATTAGGTACCATCTGATAGGTTGTACATCGTATACAGGGTGTTACAAAAAGGTACGGCCGAACTTTCAGGAAACATTCCTCACACACAAATAAAGAAAAGATGTTATGTGGACATGTGTCCGGAAACACTTAATTTCCATGTTAGAGCTCATTTTAGTTTCGTCAGTATGTTCTTCCACCTACGCTCAAAGGAGCACGTTAGAATGATTTCATACGTGATACTCTACCTGTGCTGCTAGAACATGCTCCTTTACAAGTGCGACACAACATGTGTTTCATGCACGATGGAGCTCCTGCACATTTCAGTCGAAGTGTTCGTACGCTTCGTAACAACAGATTCGGTGACCGATGGATTGGTAGAGGCGGACCAATTCCGTGGCCTCCACGCTCTCCTGACCTCAACCCTCTTGACTTTCTTTTATGGGGGCATTTGAAAGCTCTTGTCGACGCAACCCCTGTACCAAATGTAGAGACTCTTCGTGCTCGTATTGTGGACGGCTGTGATACAATACGCCATTCTCCAGGGTTGCATCAGCGCATCAGGCATTCCATGCGACGGAGGGTGGACGCATGTATCCTAGCTAACGGAGGACATTTTGAACATTTCCTGTAACAAAAGTGTTTGAAGTCACGCTGGTACGTTCTGTTGTTGTGTGTTTCCATTCCATGATTAATTTGATTTGAAGAGAAGTAATAAAATGAGCTCTAACATGGAAAGTAAGCGTTTCCGGACACATGTCCACATAACATATTTTCTTTGTTTGTGTGTGAAGAATGTTTCCTGAAAGTTTGGCCGTACCTTTTTGTAACACCCTGCATATGAATATTTAAAGGAGACTGACATTGTCACGTACACCTTGTAAATAGTTGTTCACACTTATCACATGAAAAGTGACGGAGTGTCTTTATAATCAAAATGGCGTAATGAATGATTGCCTATATTAGTGGACGTTGGAAAGCCAGTGGAAATGAAACGGCAGGCGTAACTCATGCCCCGGGTGGTAAAGCCGGCACAGGTGTGTTGGTTGTGCTTAACACAGTAAGTAGCCAAGACGGACGGTTGGGGCACCTGAGCGCTGAAGCACGATACAGTGGCCGCCGGCTGGTGTGGTAGCAGGGTGGAAGGATAACCGGATAATACTTTGAAAACTCTGAAAATCTTGGACCAATTAACTGAATAAAAATAACAATTAAACTCTTTTGATTAGCTTTATTTATGGGCTCTTCAGTTACTTGTGGTAGAACAATTCCATATTTAAGGTTGAATAAGAAGCACAGTGTTTGGTTCTACTGACTTTTGTTTATTTTAAACTAGTTTTTGGCTTATTAGCCATCTTCAGAAAACAACCGACTAACGTGTGGAAGGGGCACTTGTTCTTAGGTAACCAAACATTATAATCAAAGATACAGTCCATTTGCATGAAATGTGTTTCTCAACGTTGAAATTAACCTTTAGCCAGTGGACAATAATTAAACTGCAAAATATTGTAAGTTACATGGTTATAACGCTACAGATTGTGAGGTCTTGACATTGGCTAAGAAACTAGTAAAGTTTTGATTAGATTTAGAAATGAAAAGAAAAATTTAGTAGATTTGACTACATTCGAAACTTCTACTTTTTACTTGTGGGATGCCAAACTCTGGGTTGAATGCGTGTTATTATGACTGTGGTGACGAGTCGCAACGATGAATTGCAGCCTTCAAAATTTCGGCTTCACGCAATGTCGTGCGAAGCTTACCTAATGTAAGCCGATCACTGTGATTATAACAGTAGATGTAATGCTGTATCACGTCTTGTGCGGAAGTATCTAGTAATGTTTGGTGGCGTTTAGTATGAAATGTACTTCCTTAGCATCACTGTATGCGTATGTTGTTTTCCCTGCAATGATCATGTTTGATGAAACATGAAATAAATGTACCAGACCTATTATTAGGGTTTCAAAAACACGAAGAAACAATTCCGGACAAGTAACTGGAAGTGAACCGACCAATTGTTGTATTCTGCAACGTCCAAACGTTCGGGCGTGACGTTGAGCACTCTGATTGGAGAAAACCAGCTCCATCGCATGAAGTGTCAACTATCATATAATTTCCTTCGTACTATATTTATATAAATAACAATTTACTGTGAATTATAATGGTTTTTATATTTGTGTATCCATATTACTGAATGTTATTACGAGATGTATTTCATTTTGCATCTTAAATGTGAGAAACATTTTACGTAAACTCGCTGATTATTGCAGAGGAAATCTCAGAACTGTAATAGATACGAAAGTCCCTCACTGGCTGGTAATTGAAAACACGCGAGAAGGAAAGGTGGATAAAGGCGGATGGTTGTGAATCAGAGCGTCAACACTTGGACAGCCATTAGCCTGTGGCCAGTTATCGAAGTGGTCCACAATTTGGAGTCGAAGGAGAGGCTAAATTGTCTACTAGTATCAGATCACCTATATATTTTGTAAGGTGGAGTTTTGTGGAATGCTCTAAATTATTCTGATGTCACCAAGAAACAAAGTGTATCAAAAGCCAGAGTTGCATATTCCTATACACCACCATCGCAGGCAACTTACTGAATTTCCAGAAGTGCACTAATGCGTCAATCAATGGTTTCACTGCATTTGATTAATGGAAGAATAAAGTTAAATCACACGTGTTAGGTGTACATGATTGACCTACATCGCATTACCTGTGATAGGGTCCTGTCCATAACCTATGAATATTTCCAAGTGATCGTAAAAGTGAAAGTCTTTATTTGAAAAGTTAATCACATTAAGCGCTGAAGTGTTCAAAATCTTGTATGAAATCATTCTTTCAATCTGAGAGGTAATGCAATCAGCACACCCCGTCCTCTGCACAAAATATTTATTAAATTTGTTTGTTTTTGTTTAAATAAGTGTTACAAAGGATTTTTTTATGTGCTTTATATCTATAAGCAAGGAAAGTGAAGCTTAAAGAGTTGTTGAAAGACATATGAGGTCTAGAGGTTTCATATTCTGTGCACTGTGTTCACCAGAAATTAATTACTTTCCACGAAAGAACATTGCGTTTTCATTCTGTACCGTTATGCATAGGAAAGGTGCTTCTAAAAGTAGTACTGAAAACCGTAGCAGTTTCGGGGTTCCCATTTTCTATAAGCTTGGTAGGTCAGCAATTAATCGACTTTCATTCACAAGTATTATGTTCGTAGCATGTTCGTTTGTGAATTGGAAAAGTGCTTATAAAAGTATAGTTAAACACTTTAGCGTTTTAGAACCCCCATCTGCATATACCACACGCTGCGCGATTCAGCAATAAATTAATTCTGATTGAAGAGCAATGTGTTTACTAAACTCACCAGCTAGTAAATGCTTCAGTGTGACAGGGTTTGTTGCTTCGCTCATGATTAACGATAGACAACTTATGGTGACAGTAACTGAGTGATGCTGCTAGTATGTTCTCATCTTATTCCATTTTTAATTTGCATTTTGAATTTAAAGAAAGTTAAAGCTTTAAATTTCATTCTTGAAGTTTGAAAGCTATTAACATTTTCCAGAATGAACGTTTTACTCTGAGCGGCGTATACGGTGACATGAAACTTCCTGGCAGGGTACAACTGTTTGCCGGACTGCGACTCGCACTCGGCACTCGTACATGTGGTCTACCGACTGAGGAGTACTTGTCCGCAAGTTAAGCAGGACAGCTTCTGTGAAGTTTGGGAGGTAGGAGATGAGGTACTGGCGGATGTAAAGCGGTGAAGACGGGTCGTGAGTCGTGATTTCGTAACTAGGTCGGTAGAGCTCTTTCCCGCGAAAGGCAAAGGTCTCCACATCGGACCTCGCTCTGACCCACAGTTTCAATCTGCCAGGAAGTTTCATTTACTAATATATCTTCTGAGACTATTTGAGAAATCTGGGCTGTCAGTCGTTTCCGTATATTTCGCCCTATATTAATATTACGTGAGAAGCCTTGGCTCTAATCCTGTTAGTCGTACACTGTCTCTTCTTAAAAAGAGGCCTTGTTAGGAAACCAAGTTCACAGTCCAGTCGCTTACACCCTTCAGATACACGAACACGGTGTAAAATGGATAACACTGATATATTCTGCGTATAGTAAACGACAGCAGTGAGTGTTATACAGCTTCCCTGCCTGTTTGCATACAGCAATTTAGGCCACAATATTATACACTCATGCTCATAAATTAAGGATAATGCGGATACATGGTGAAAAAATGCTCTGGTAGGCGGTTTGCGGGTTTAAATCACCTCGGGGTATGACTATGCCGTGCATTTGACCTGCGGTCGTCGCACAGTGGCGCTGGCAGCAGTCCCCATACGCAGTGGTGTGTTGGTGCTTGTCAGAGTACGGTGCAGCGAATAAGTGTGCAGACGTTTTCAGACATGCTAATGGTGACTGTGTATTGAAAATGGCTCAAAGAACACATATTGATGACGTTATGAAGAGTAGAATACTAGGGCGACTGGAGGCTGGTCAAACACAGCAGGTCGTAGCACGGGCCCCCAGTGTGCCACAAAGTGTGATCTCAAGATTATGGCAAAGATTCCAGAAGACAGGAAATGTGTGCAGGCGCTACATTAAGGGATGTCCATCCTGTACAACACCACAAGAAGACCGATATCTCACCATCAGTGCCTGCAGGCGGCCACGGAGTACTGCAGGTAGCCTTGCTCGGGACCTTACCGCAGCCACTGGAACAGTTGTCTCCAGACCCACAGTCTACAGACTACTGAACAGACATGGTTTATTCGCCCGGAGACCTGCAAGGTGCATTCCACTGACCCCTGGTCACAGCAGAGCCCGTAAAGCCTGGTGTCAAGAACACAGTACATGGTCATTGGAACAGAGGTCGCAGGTTATGTTCACGGACGAGTCCTGGTAGAGTCTGAACAGTGATTCTCGCCGCGTTTTCATCTAGCGTGAACCAGGAACCAGATACCAACCCCTTAATTTCCTTGAAAGGGACCTGTATGGAGGTCGTGGTTTGATGGTGTGGGGTGGGATTATGATTGTTGCACGTAGACCCCTGCATGTCTTTGACAGAGGAACTGTAACAGGCCAGGTGTACCGGGACATCATTTTGCACCAGTATGTCCGCCTTTTCAGGTGTGCAATGGGTCCCACCATCCTCCTGATTCATGATATCGCACGGTCCCAACGAGCTGCCATCGTGGAGGAGTATCTTGAAACAGAAGATATCAGGCGAATGGAGTGGCCTGCCTGTTCTCCGATCTAAACCCCATCGAGCACGTCTGGGATGCTCTCGGTCGATGTATCGCTGCACGTCTTCAAACCCCTACGACACTTCAGGATTTCCGACAGGCACTGATGCAAGAATGGGAGGCTATACCCCAGCAGCTGCTCGACCACCTGATCCAGACTATGCCAACTCATTGTGCGGCCTGTGTACGTGTGGATGGTGATCATATCCCATACTGATGTAGGGGTACATGGACAGGAAAGAGTGGCGTTTTGTAGCACATGAGTTTCGGGATGGTTTTCTCAACTTATCACCAATACCGCGGACTAACTGATCTGTGTCGTGTGTGTTCCCTATGTGCCTATGCTATTAGCGCCAGTTTTGTGTATTGCCACGTTGTGTGGCACCACATTCTGCAGTTATCCTTAATTTATGAGCATGAGTGTAGAAGAAGTAAGGAAACGCAGAAAGACTTTGAAAGCATTGCCACTTGATGTAACGAATGGCAACTATCTTAAAATGTGCATATATCTTGAAGTGTTGGCAGAAGAGCCAACACCGTGTTGCTAGAGGAGGCCGAAATGCACGCGTTTAATTACACGCAGACTGGCGTGAGGTCTGGAACAGTTAAATGTAATTAATATAGCCAATAAGGTACATTGTTGCTGGAATACTTAACTTTAATCCATAATTGGTGTACATCGCTCTTGACGGTACATTAATATGCTCAATATAAACTGGTAATGACGCCTTGCTAGGTCGTAGCAAATGACGTAGCAGAAGACTATGCTGACTATCGTCTCGGCAAATGAGAGCGTATTTGTCAGTGTAGCATCGCTAGCAAAATCGGCTGTAGAACTGGGGCGAGTGCTAGGAAGTCTCTCTAGACCTGCCGTGTGGTGGCGCTCGGTCTGCAATCACTGACAGTGGCGACACGCGGGTCCGACGTATACTAATGGACCGCGGCCGATTTAAAGGCTACCACCTAGGAAGTGTGGTGTCTGGCGGTGACACCACATATCTAATTTAATTATTGTAACAAAGAGAAACAATACGTTTGTATACGTGTAGAATATCACCTGAGAACCTTCTGAGTATGTCACACCTTGTGAACCTTTTAGTGGTAGCACAAAGAAGCGATGTGAAATGGTATAGTCACGTAAGATAATTACGAGCGCGTGCTGGAAAGTAATGCCTCGAATTATTATGTGAAAACTTTTACCTTTTTAAATAAAACAAATCTTATTTACATTCTACGTATTTATTCTTCATTTCTAGGTATAATATTTCTCTACTTTGTCACATTGGCGACGAATGCATTTCTCCCATTACGAGACCAGTTTGTTGATCACTGTCGAATGTTTGACTCTAATGTAGGAGCAACAACGACATTTCTCCTTGCAGCGCTTCATCACTATCAAAGCAAAGTCGTCGAAGATCTTCTCTTTTTGTAAACATACGAAAACCGAATAGGGCCAAGTCGGGACTGTATGCAGAATGATGGAAGACAGCGAAGCCAAAGTGTCGGACTTTTGCAGCTGCAATCAGAGAAAAACAGGGCTAGCCACGATGGTATGTTGACAATCTGCGACCAGCTGTTTGAACAGTGCCCAGGAGGAGGACCCAATCTTAAGTTTCTTTTCCATTTTTTGACACAACCACCATGTAAAGTTCGCATAGTGTAGTCAGTGTCCACAATAATAAACATCATGCCAGGCGCCATGTTGGTGAATGTCTTGAACTGAGAAGTCACGCACTTATAACAATAGTGAAAGCCTGTTATACATAATTAATGCTTTTCCATTCACGAGGCGTAAATTATCTGCGTAAGAGGAACAGCTTGTCTGCCGACTTCAGCGACATCTCAAGATACTGCGATGTACCGGCTAGCTAACATATACAGGGTGTTACAAAAATGTACGGCCAAACTTTCGGGAAAAATTCCTCACACACAAAGAAAGAAAATACACTCCTGGAAATTGAAATAAGAACACCGTGAATTCATTGTCCCAGGAAGGGGAAACTTTATTGACACATTCCTGGGGTCAGATACATCACATGATCACACTGACAGAACCACAGGCACATAGACACAGGCAACAGAGCATGCACAATGTCGGCACTAGTACAGTGTATATCCACCTTTCGCAGCAATGCAGGCTGCTATTCTCCCATGGAGACGATCGTAGAGATGCTGGATGTAGTCCTGTGGAACGGCTTGCCATGCCATTTCCACCTGGTGCCTCAGTTGGACCAGCGTTCGTGCTGGACGTGCAGACCGCGTGAGACGACGCTTCATCCAGTCCCAAACATGCTCAATGGGGGACAGATCCGGAGATCTTGCTGGCCAGGGTAGTTGACGTACACCTTCTAGAGCACGTTGGGTGGCACGGGATACATGCGGACGTGCATTGTCCTGTTGGAACAGCAAGTTCCCTTGCCGGTCTAGGAATGGTAGAACGATGGGTTCGATGACGGTTTGGATGTACCGTGCACTATTCAGTGTCCCCTCGACGATCACCAGTGGTGTACGGCCAGTGTAGGAGATCGCTCCCCACACCATGATGCCGGGTGTTGGCCCTGTGTGCCTCGGTCGTATGCAGTCCTGATTGTGGCGCTCACCTGCACGGCGCCAAACACGCATACGACCATCATTGGCACCAAGGCAGAAGCGACTCTCATCGCTGAAGACGACACGTCTCCATTCGTCCCTCCATTCACGCCTGTCGCGACACCACTGGAGGCGGGCTGCACGATGTTGGGGCGTGAGCGGAAGACGGCCTAACGGTGTGCGGGACCGTAGCCCAGCTTCATGGAGACGGTTGCGAATGGTCCTCGATGGATACCCCAGGAGCAACAGTGTCCCTAATTTGCTGGGAAGTGGCGGTGCGGTCCCCTACGGCACTGCGTAGGATCCTGCGGTCTTGGCGTGCAACCGTGCATCGCTGCAGTCCGGTCCCAGGTCGACGGGCACGTGCACCTTCCGCCGACCACTGGCGACAACATCGATGTACTGTGGAGTCCTCACGCCCCACGTATTGAGCAATTCGGCGGTACGTCCACCCGGCCTCCCGCATGCCCACTATACGCCCTCGCTCAAAGTCCGTCAACTGCTCATACGGTTCACGTCCACACTGTCGTGGCATGCTACCAGCGTTAAAGACTGCGATGGAGCTCCGTATGCCACGGCAAACTGGCTGACACTGACGGCGGCGGTGCACAAATGCTGCGCAGCTAGCGCCATTCGACGGCCAACACCGCGGTTCCTGGTGTGTCCGCTGTGCCGTGCGTGTGATCATTGCTTGTACAGCCCTCTCGCAGTGTCCGGAGCAAGTATGGTGGGTCTGACACACCGGTGTCAATGTGTTCTTTTTTCCATTTCCAGGAGTGTATGTTATGTGGACATGTGTCCGGAAACGCTTACTTTCCATGTTAGAGCTCATTATATTACTTCTCTTCAAATCACATTAATCATGGAATTCAAACACTTTGATACAGGAAATGTTCAAAATGTCCTCCGTCAGCGAGGATACATGCATCCACCCTCCGTCGCATGGAATCCCTGATGCAGCCCTGGAGAATGGCGTATTGTATCACAGCCGTCCACAATACGAGCACGAAGAGTCTCTACATTTGGTACCGGGGTTGCGTAGACAAGAGCTTTCAAATGCCCCCATAAATGAAAGTCAAGTGGGTTGAGGTCAGGAGAGCGTGGAGGCCATGGCATTGGTCCGCCTCTACCAATCCATCGGTCACCGAATCTGTTGTTGAGAAGCGTACGAACACTTCGACTGAAATGTGCAGGAGCTCCATCGTGCATGAACCACATGTTGTGTCGTACTTGTGAAGGCCCATGTTCTAGCAGCACAGATAGAGTATACCGTATGAAATCATAACGTGCTTTATTGAGCGTAGGTGGAAGAACATGGGGCCCAATCAAGACATCACCAACAATGCCTGCCCAAACGTTCACAGAAAATCTGTGTTGATGACATGATTGCACAACTGCGTGCGGATTCTCGTCACCCCACACATGTTGATTGTGAAAATTTACAATTTGATCACGTTGGAATGAAGCCTCATCCGCAAAGAGAACATTTGCTCTGAAGTGGATGAACCATTCGCAGAAGTGTACCCGTGGAGGCCAATTAGCTGCTGATAATGCCTGCACACGCTGCACATGGTACGGAAACAACTGGCTCTCCCGTAGCACTCTCCAACGTTACCTTGTACAGCAGCAACTTCTCTGACGCTGACATTAGGGTTATGGTCAACTGCACGAAGAATTGCCTCGTCCATTGCAGGTGTCCCGTCGTTCTAGGTCTTCCCCAGTCGCGAGTCATAGGCTGGAATGTTCCGTGCTCCCTAAAGCGCCGATAAATTGCTTCGAACGTCTTCCTGTCGGGACATCTCCGTTCTGGAAATCTGTCTCGATACAAACGTACCGCGCCACGGCTATTGACCCGTGCTAATCCATACATCAAATGGGCATCTGCCAACTCCGCATTTGTAAACACTGCACTGACTGCAAAACCACGTTCGTGATGAACACAAACCTGTTGATACTACGTACTGATGTACTTGATGCTAGTACTGTAGAGCAATGAGTCGCATGTCAACACAAGCACCGAAATCAACATTACCTTCCTTCAATTGGGTCAACTGGCGGTGAATCAAGGAAGTACAAATGGTTCAAATGGCTCTGAGCACTATGGGACTCAACTGCTGAGGTCATTAGTCCCCTAGAACTTAGAACTAGTTAAACCTAACCAACCTAAGGACATCACAAACATCCATGCCCGAGGCAGGATTCGAACCTGCGACCGTAGCGGTCTTGCGGTTCCAGACTGCAGCGCCTTTAACCGCACGGCCACTTCGGCCGGCAAGGGAAGTACAGTACATACTGACGAAACTAAAATGAGCTCTGACATGGAAATTAAACGTTTCTGGACACATGTCCACATAACATCTTTTCTTTATTTGTGTGCAAGGAATGCTTCCTGAAAGTTTGGCCGTACCTTTTTGTGACACCCTGTATACTTATATCGATATGGTGTCTTGTTCTTTCGGACATGTCTCAAAGAACAGACACCATATCGATATAAGTATATAGTTCTGGCAATACCGGCCATGACCTTCTTCTTCTGTGCGGATGCACACACATTCCCCGAACTCTTACGAGGCTTGGTAAGGATGTCTTCCACGGGTAATGAGTGTGTTGGGTAGGGACACTACGAATGTAGTGTGGGAATATACAACATGAGAATGTGGGTCTCGCTGGAGTCGCACTATCCTCTGTGACCTCGGTTTCTCAGATGGATAGAGCGTCTGCCATGTAATCAGGAGGTCCCGGGTTCGAGTCCAGGTCGGGGCACACATATTCACCTGTACCCGTTGATATATATCAACGCCCGTCAGCGGCTGAAGGTATCAAATTAATTATAATTTCGCGGTAGCTAACACGCCGTAATCTAACGCTTCTCATTGCCCGCACTTCCTCTCTGTTCGTCTCGCCGCTATAATACCATTCTAAATACTGTAAGGTTTTCTTGTTGTAATTAGTAACGTAGCAGCTGCGTTTCGTAATATTGTACAAACGTCTCCCTCTATCTTTCATCTAGTTTCACTTCAAATCACATGTACTACAAATACAGTCACATTAATTCGAGCACCGCCTATGTTCGTCAAAGTGCAATAGCCACTCACAGACAACAGGTGGCAGCACTAGCAGTGAAGGGTATATAAAGCGTGTCGGGGGACGTAACAAGCAGTGCATTCATTGTCGTAATGTGGAAACAGACCGATTTGTGTGACGTCCAAAAGGGCACAATCACTGGCTTTCGGGACAAGGGGGGAAGCATTTCCAAAACGGCGAATTTCGTATACTACTCGCGTGCCGCCACGCTTAAGGCATACAGTGGTTGTGTAACCTCCTCCTCACTTATCGACCTTAATGACAGTGAAAAATTAAACCCCGTGTACCTAATGGAAATTTGGGAAAAGCAATCGTCACTGAAGTTAATCCGTCGGTAAAGAGGGAGGAAAGGGTTACATCTAAATGAAAGGAAAAATGCAGATGAAACTGGTGGAAATTATTTTTCAAAAGGGGTGAAGTTAATAAAGAAAGTAAATGTGCGGCCGTTACGTTAACAATTAACTAGTGGTAATTAGACATTTGAGATTTGGGGGAAATTACGGTCGCCAGTCCTGTGGACAATTACTATAGTAACTGAAAAGGGAAGGTTATTACACATATAATTAGCACTAGAAGCGTGGCAACTGAAGGTTGACACGTGTAGTGTGAAAACTGAAAGTTTGTCAGAAGTAATAAATTTCGCTACACTGACTTAGCAAAAGAATTAATAAAACCAGAAAATTGAAAGTTAATTTAGTGACTGAAATTAATAGTGAGCTTTGTTTCTGAAGCACATCGAAATTCAGTAAAATACGGTTAGTCTTGGGCTACCTCAACAATCATTTCAAAAGCTACTTGAATCTACGCAGTTTAGAAATAAGAGATTTAACTTTGAACTTGAATTAAATGATTCTGAACAATTAACAATAGTAAAATTTAGTACGTACCAAGCTGAGTTGCAGTCACAGGTAAGCTAAAATACGGTAACAAAACTCGCACTCTTAATTTGTGCTTGTGTAATCTAAATATTGTAGCCAGCTATGAATACCTTAACTGAACTCTGAACTTAAAGCAGTGAAATCGAGTGATATTACTTTAATGCTGGCGTTTGAATTTCAACGATACTCGGGTTCATTCCGGAAAAGGAAGGGACCCTGGTTGGTAATGCAATTGGGACAATGAGCAACAAAGATTCATGCTATGTTGCTGTAATTTAGTGAGAAAAATTTAACAGTTTGAATAGCTGAGGTCTGCCATACAGTTCTAAAACTTTACGTGCTACCAGTCTTCCTCGTTGGTTGATTGAAGGTTTTAAGTCGTCGATCGAGGAGGTGGCGACAGTCAGTCATTGTCGGCTGTCGCTGTTGCAGAAGCTGGATGTTGGCGCGCCTTCTTGTCGACACGGTCTCCAGCCGAAACGGGCTCTTGATGTGTGCCAGCTAACGCTTCCCGTCCGCGACACCATGTCAGAAACTAACATAGCAAGTCGAGCGCAATTACATGCTGCCAAACCCCTAAAGCGCGGCAACTCGCGGGAGTGTCACAGAACACACCTGCTCCACTGCCCTCCTCCAGCCAGACTCCCTCTGCTCTGCCCGCGCTCCACGCGGCAGAGTTAACACTACCAAAGATCCTAAACACTTTGGTTCTCCACACGACCTATCTATGTATTCGTTCGATAGCATAGTTTTCCCTAGGCAAGACCCAGTGTAAAAATACAAATTGTTTTTACAAAACAACCCAATTATACATCGACATAAATATATATATATATATATATATATATAGTAAAACAATTACAATATATAAAGACACAGAAATGTCATATCTTCAGGTAACAAAATAAGGAAAAATCTATAGCACAATAGATGGAAATAGAAGGATATGCATTTCCGGCGTTATAACAGGCAAAACGGCGCTTTCCAAAAGCGGCGCCAGGTCAACTGTGGTGCGCCACAGACCAGAGATGACATGGATGAGCGACTGGTGCGGAGATGTGTGCTGGCCAATACGAGTGAAACTGTTGAGTAACTGACCGCCCAGATGGACCAAGCGGCTACCGACACTTTCTCCTCAACGACCGTTCAGCGAACGTTGCTGCACATGGGCCACCGCAGCGCGCGCTTGGGGACTTTGCACGAGAATGCATCATCCGCACTCTGCACGAGAATGCCCCATTTTAACGTCCACTGAGTGGCGGCAGGTGGCCTTTTCAGAAGAATTACGTCTTATGCTCCATCGCACAGACGGCTGTCGGCGTGTAAGGCCCTGCAACAATCATCTGAACGGTCCAGGCCGCAGGAGAGAGCGTTATGATCTGTGGTATGTTTTTGTGGCACTGCCTGGGTGATCTCATCACTCTGAAAGGCACAGTGGATCAACATATGTACGCGTCTATCCATGTCCACCCCCAGATGCTGTTCGTTTCTTCCTCGGCAGGATTGCATCTTCCAGCAACACAGTGCAACGTGTCACACAGCTCACAGTGTACGCGCATGGTTCGAAGAGCACGAGGATGAGTTTACCGTACTCCCCTGGCCACCAAGCTTCCGGCTTTGAAGCCCAATCGATACTCTGTGGGACCGCATCGATCGGGCTGCTCGCGCCGTAGATCCTCAACCGAGAAATCTGGTGCAGCTGTCCACGGGACTCATTACGGCATGGCACCGCGTTCCTGTCGGTACCTTACAGCACCTCGCTGTTTCTCTTCCTGCGTCTCTCGGAGCCATCCTCGCTGTGAAAGATGGTTACTCAGGCTTTTGGCAGGTAGTCACATTAATGTGACTGTTCCGTGTATTATGAAAATAATAATAATAATAATAATAATAACGTAAAAGTCTTTACCTAAGTTCAGTGAGAAGTCCCGTAAGGAGACTGAATAAAGTATTTATCTTATAATGGTTCAAAATGGTTAAATGGGCTCTGAGCACTATGGGACTTAACTGCTGTGGTCATCAGTCTCCTAGAACTTAGAACTACTTAAACCTAACTGACCTAAGGACAACACACACATCCATGCCCGAGGCAGGATTCGAACCTGCGACCGTAGCAATTGCGCGGTTCCAGACTGTAGCGTTTAGAACCGCTCGGCCACTCCGGCGGGCTATCTTATAATGAAATTCAGCTAAAGAAACCCACATGAAATGACATTGCGCCGCCATTTGCGTGGACATTCGGTATAAAAAGGCGATGGGTCGATCTGGCGACAAAGTTTCTGTACTTAATGTGACCGGAAGTTAGGTGGGTTCGTCATTTACGTGGCAAATCAGGGAGTAAGTACAATGTTCCTGGCGTAGGTGGGCCTTCCGTAAGCTGAAAAGCGCGCGGAACGGCTACGTCAAAGGGAATCCCAAAAATAAGATTTCAGGTCTGCTATGCGATATCTCGATATATCGCGAACGTCGTAAAGTAGTCCCTGTAGCTTCTTAACCCTTCAGATTAAGAACTACGTATTTTAATAACGTACTAAAGAAGGTAATGGAAGACAGAACCGAAGAACTGGTTTCCGCTGTTAGATTTAGTACAGGTTCACTCATTTGCAAAACTGAATATGTTTGATGTGACCCACGGCCCGGATGCGTAGGTGCGTTAGGAAGTGACGCTGGGGGAGGAACTGGCCCACTAGTAACAATAATTCGCTTTCCGACAGTCTTAAAGGCACGAAATTAGAATTATATTAATACCGTCAGCTGCTGACGGGCGTTGATAAATATCAACGGGGACAGGTGAAAATGTGTGCCCTTGCCGAGACTCGAACCCGGGATCTCCTGTTTACAGGGCAGACGCTGTATCCATCTGAGCCACCGAGGGCACAGATAACAGTGCGCGCCCGCATCTCGTGGTCGTGCGGTAGCGTTCTCGCTTCCCACGCCCGGGTTCCCGGGTTCGATTCCCGGCGGGGTCAGGGATTTTCTCTGCCTCGTGATGGCTGGGTGTTGTGTGCTGTCCTTAGGTTAGTTAGGTTTAAGTAGTTCTAAGTTCTAGGGGACTTATGACCACAGCAGTTGAGTCCCATAGTGCTCAGAGCCATTTGAACCATTTTTGATAACAGTGCGACTGCAGGGACTATCTCACCTTGTACGTTCACACACTACATTCGTAGTGTCCCTGCGCAACACGCTCATTACTCGTGGAAGTCATTCTTACCAAGTTCCGTAAGAGTTCGGGGAATACGTGTGCATCTGCACAGAAGAAGAAGGTCATGGCCGGTACTGCCAGAACAGGCAGGTGGCGTATATGAACGCTCCGCAAAGAAATGTTCAGTTCTGAGTTTGAACACTACTTTTAAAACTACTAACGCTTTTCGAAGACCTCGTCCTCTGGTACAGCCTTATAACTCTCTGGTAAGCAAGTGCTTCTTTTATAGTCTTTGCTTAAAGTGCCGTGTGGCAATGCAAATTTCATTGTATACTATTTTACAAGTTTACACATTGTCTATATTCAAAGTGCTTGTGGTAGTTTTCTTCGGTTCTAAAAACAGATAACGAATGGACAGATTTTTACATTAGTGGTTGTTTGTTTCATACTACAGATACTGATTAACACCGTTGAATGTACTATCTCTATTAGCACGCAAGAGGTGGTGTTCGCCAGCTATAGACGTCTTTTGTGTGCTCTATTCGCCAGCTGTAGACGTCTTTTGTGTGCTCGAGTGAAAAACAACAGCACCAAACATGACTGTAATAAGATATCAACCCCTTGCTAACGTGAGATGCAGATTCAGAAAGGACATTGCTTCTTTTAATTATTATTGATGGTTCATTATGATTTCGATCTTTTTATTTGTCCTTACCTCCTACTTCCCAACAATTACAGCCGGCCAGAGTGGCCGTGCGGTTCTGGGCGCTACAGTCTGGAGCCGAGCGACCGCAACGGTCGCAGGTTCCAATCCTGCGCGGGCATGGATGTGTGTGATGTCCTTAGGTTAGTTAGATTTAATTAGTTCTAAGTTCTAGGCGACTGATGACCTTAGAAGTTAAGTCGCATAGTGCTCAGAGCCATTGAGCCAACAATTACAGCCCGTCGTGGCGAGGGCGTATGAGCAGTATTATCCTTGCGTGCAGACTCCACAAGACTCTAATATGTCTGTGGCTGAGGCGCTCGTGGCGTGCTAAAGGCTGTCAGATTGTCATCGGCACGCAATCTGCCCTGTGTAATTAATAGCGTGGCACCTACGCACTCAAGTAACTGGACGCTGGCATCCTACCGAAGTAAACTATAATACCGTCGGATTTAAATTTTATGTAAAGAAAAGCATTCTTCGATTTACAGTGGTGTTAAGGTGGAAATAACTACTGTTCTCAACAATCCCCGAACGCTGTTGCCTTCCAGTGTCAAGATACTGTGGTGTACTCGCTAGCTAACACGCAGTAGCGTTACACTAATGCTGCTCATTGCTTGCAATTTCCCACCCTCCCTCATTCGTCTGACCCCTATAGTAACCTACTAATGATCATAAGATTTTCGTGTTGTAATTACTTTCAGCTGAAGTCTTCGTTAACAAATGAAACCTGATTATCAGTGATAGCGCACTTTACCTCCGATTTCAGATTAAAATATTTGATTGCACCTAAATTTTTGGTTAGCAAAATAAACTGCCTGACATGAAAAGGAAGGCACCCAGAAAAGGAAGAGCAAACGAAAAAGAACTTGACGAATTGAGAGGGCTTGCGACGTTATTTCAATGATTAAAACGTCGAGACAAATTTAGAAAGGACTTGGGAGTATGAGCCCTCTCATCACTATTACGTGGCACCCAGTTTGTCCTCGGTGCATGTACTTATTCGGTTGAAAAGGGTCTCGTTAAGCCGTTGTATATTCTCATCAGCAAATCTGGTCCACAACTGTTGTATCTGCTCCTTGATATTCTGGAAACTGGCACAGGGACGGTATCGACGACCGAGCTACACCCACACATGTTCCACCAGAGACAGATCTGGGGATGTTGTTGGCCATGGGAGTACCGTAAAATGACCCAGACAGTGCATATAGACACGTTCCGTGTGGAAGCGAACACTGCCTTGTTAAAAAGTGTTAGCACGTTACTGTTGCAGGAGAGGTAACACGTTAGGAGGCAGGATGTCCATCCGGTACCGTTGAGCCATCATGGTTCCCTCAGTTACTACCATCCATGACCTGCAGTCATACCAGATGGCTCTCCGTACCAAGACGGCAGGAGTAATACCGCTGTTCCTCCATTACACATTGGAGAAATGGGTCCTCTCTGCGGATTTCCACCATACGTGCCCATGATGGTCATCCGGGGTAGCACAGAACCGCCATTAATCGGTGAACACATTGAGACCTCATTCACCTGCAGTCTGTGCTTCCTTGTCACGGTACCAGACGCAGCCGTTTGTTTTGTGGCGTCTTTGCCAGCCTACGCATGTGTTGCTGTTAGATGGCACGTTCGGAAGACGCTAGCTGTTACCGCTTTTGGCTGCAAGTACTTGCAGTCTAGAGCCCCGTTGCAGTTTTACTGTTAATGACCTTGCACAAGGAAGGCGTAATAACGCCCGCGGTAAAGCGCCACCGTTTTAATGTGACGCGAGCAGCTGCTTCGGGTGGGAGCGTTGTAGCAGCCTCGTGTATACTGTGAGCCACCTGGTACATCGTCACTTAGTAAGAAGACATCGTAAACAGCCACTCTTAGTCGCTTCAACCGATCCTCTTCTTGATCTCTGTGGTATAAAAAGCAATCTTTCCACTAACAGTCTCTGCAGCGAAGAGGTTAAATTTAGCTCCTAGTGGAACGGCATGTTGTCCGCCACTCTGTAATCTCTACGTGATTATTTCTTTTTAAATTACAGCTCTTTGCATATGTCTGTCTGCAGTGAATTCTCGACTGCAACCGTTATCTTGTGAATACTGGTTCTAGCATATGAATTGCTCTTTGTAAGGGAACACTAAGACTGGTACGGAAAAAAACGGATTTAGGTGGGTGTTGATACGTGAAACAATATTTTAGCTCTGTATTCTTCCGCTTTTGTTTCAATAAATTACTAAAATTATGTACATCATGCTTTAGTGTTTGCGCCATATTCAAATATTAACCTCACTTAACAATCGATACTTACGTTTATAGTTCGTTACTTTAAATATTCCTTAATGACCACTTCCCTAAAAATGTCGTATGGTACCTTCTCTACTCTTTTGACGGTCTTGAGATGCACAAGTGTGACATTGTTGAATATTAGCCCAACAATGGGATCGAAATGTTAAATTAGAGTACGAGGGCGTACTGAAAAGTAAGGGCTCGGATTTTTTTTGTAAAAACTATTACACCATCGTAAAGAAAACAGACGTTATTAACACTTTAAATCCTTATTCTTCAGTCATGTGTCTATTCTTGAAAATAGTCACCCTGGCGACGAGTACATTTCCCCCAACGAGAAACCAGTTTGTTGAGACCGTCGCCGGAGAATGTTTGACGCCGTTGACGGAGCCACAACCTGACCTGTGCTTCCACTGTTTCATCACTATCAAAGTGAAGTCCTCGAAGGTGTTCTTTAAGATTTGGAAAAAAAAATAAAAATCGTATAGGACGGAGTCGGGACTGCACGAAGAACGACCGATGACATGGAAACCAAGGCGTCGGATTGTTGCTGATGTCGCAGCGCTCGTGTGTGGTCTGGCGTTGTCGTGCAGAAGGAGAGGGAGAGGGTGCTCCATGTGTGGACGAACTCATCTCGTTAGAAACTCGATCACAACATGCGGTTTTCCCACACCCACATTGTTACGTTACACACCGCCATGTTGCACGCTACTGTTCGTAGCCGTTTAGCGTCAGAGTGCTGCAAATACGTAGACATGGAATATAAAGATGTGTGATGCTAGTAATGTTTGTTTTATTTAAAACACATAAAGAAATTCACAGTCATTACTTTTCAGCACGTCCTTGTACATTGATGGACTACGCGGCCTTACAGGTCTGTGGTTTTACACTGTAGTATGTTTATATTTATACATCACTTGCGGGATACCACATACTTTAATTTTTTTACAGTCGTACATCTTTTCATCTAGTTTCATTCTCTCCTCCAGTCTATCTATCCTATGGTAAACTTTCAGTCTATTTGGCTTCGCGTAGCATTGTTATTAATTTATGCTGTTTTCTTTCATGCTTTATTCAGAAATACGGGAAATCACAGTGGAAAAACAGACGATAATAGAGATGGTTACGAATTAGAATGCATAGAAAAAATCGACAGAATTTCAATACCGCAATAGCTACCATAGCAAATCTAACTATACTCTGAAGTAAAAGTCAGAGATCTCGATTGTTGGCAGACCGACTGAAGGTACAGTTATTCTAAATGGCAGGGATTACTAATGTGTTAACGCTGGAACTATCTGTACGATTTACATGTTATCATACGTAATGCATAACATTCACTGTACACTGTAATTCAATAAGAAAGATAATTATGTAAGGGGGAAAGAAATGTGGCCATGTTCGTTAGTCGGCAGTGGTAGTTCGTTGGCGCTCAGTATGCGTAACTTGATGATGCACTGAGTGCTCAAATAAAATTGTCAAAAATTCCTATGACAGCTGCAGCAGACCACGCTACCACCATGCCAAACGCAAATACGGGGGTTGGAACTTAAATAGTGCCAACTTTTTATTCACAACCGATACAAAAGAGTTACATGTTTGCTCCTATTACTGTCCTTCACAGCAGTGACCAGAGTTGTGTAGAGACCGTTTCCAGCGATGTGGAAGGCGTAGTATACCGTTAGCAGAGCCTGTTCTGTTGATGGTGCGAATTGACCGGTGTACTGCCTGTCTAACCTCTGGAACAGCTCTGAAGCGAATGCCACGAAGTGGTTCCTTCTTCTTCGGAATCAAATCAAAGTCACAAGGACTTAAGTCCGGGGAGTACGGTGGATGGTACAGTACTTCCCAGTCCCATCGACCGAACAGAGCAGCCACAGCTTGCGCTGTATGCGCCCGCGCATTGTCGTGCAAAATGATGGGTGGGTTGCGCAGAAACTGTCACCGCTTCTTTTGCAAAGCTGGTCGTAGGTGATGCTCCAAAAACGAACAGCAATACTGTGCACTGACGGTCTGCCGTGGAGGAACGTAATGCGTTAGGATAACACTATCACAGTCGTACACGAGCTGTTGCACAGCTTAGACGCAGCTCGACGGGAAAAATGGATGGACACCGTGGAGAATCTAAATTTCACTAAATCCAGTAGGCAAGCATGGACCCTACTCCGTAACCTGGGAGGCAGTAAACGTAAAATAAAAGACACCCACCCGATAACCCCTAACAATGTGCCCGCACACATAGTTAGAACCTCAAGAGCACCAAGGGACAGAACACACACCACGACCGTCAAACGTGAATTAAGATCCTCAAAACAGAGGGCATCGACTACCTCCGAATTTTCACAGCCTATCACAGCGGAAGAAGTTGCAGCAGCCTTGTCAAAAATCAAAAGTGGCAAGGCTCCCGGCTTCGATGGCATCCACCCTGAATTCCTACTTCACTGTGGAAAATATACTAGAACATGGCTCGCAAACTTCTTAACAGATATTTTAGAATTGGGTAATATCCCACACCAGCTTAAACGAGCAAAGATTATAGCGATACTAAAGCCAGGCAAACCTAATGACATGCCCCAGAACTACCGCCCTATCGCTCTGCTGAACTGTGTCTATAAGCTGTTGGAACGTATCATCTACAACAGAATAAGCGGAAAAATTCTTGAAGTGGTACCGATTGAACAGGCAGGTTTTCGACCCAACCGCAGTTGCACCGACCAGATCCTCTCCCTAGCAACTCATATAGAGGCGAGCTTTCAGAAAAAACTCAAAACATCAGTAGCCTTTATTGACCTATCAGCCGCTTATGATACCGTTTGGCGACAAGGCCTGATATTTAAGTTGCTGCAGGTCATACCATGTAATAAGCTGGCCAACCTCATTGATAACATGCTCACAGATAGAAGTTTCAGAGTCATAATGGGCGACTTAAAAAGTGACCAAATGAAGCTCAACAATGGTTTACCACAAGGCTCCGTTCTGGCGCCATTGATGTTTAACCTCTACATATCTGACTTACCTGAAACCACTTCTCAAAAATTCGGATATGCCGACGACTGGGCAATAGCTGCAAGAGGCAGATCAATGGAGGCAACGGAAAACACATTAACTGCGGATCTAACAAAGCTGGGAGATTACTTCCGAAGATGGAGATTACGGCCAAACGCGACAAAAACGGAGGTGACATGCTTTCACCTCGACAATGCCCAAGCAAAAAGAAAGCTCAACGTTCATTTCGAAAACAGGCAGCTAAACCATAATAATTACCCCAGATATCTAGGCGTCACCTTTGACAGAGCCCTAACATTCAAGGAACACCTACGTAATACAGCCGCAAAACTTAAAACTCGAAATAATATCATACAGAAGCTATGTTGGACCACGTGGGGTTCTTCCGCGGCTGTACAGAGATCTTCGAATCTGGGACTTGTCTACACAACAGCAGAATATGCCACACCGGTATGGCTAAACAGTAAACACACAGGCTTGATCGATGCTCAACTAAACTACACAATGAGGATGATATCAGGAACAATAAAGCCAACGCCTTTACACTGGCTACCTATACTGAGCAACATTCCCCCACCGGACCTGCGCAGAGAGAACGCTCTCTTACGCGAGTATGGAAAAGTGCTGAACAACGAGAAACTGCCAATCCATAAGTATGTTCCTGCCCTGGAGATGAACAGATTGCGCTCAAGACACCCCTCTTTAAAAAAGGCAAAAAATACGCATTCTCTCAACCCGGATTATGGCAAACTCTGGAAAACGCGGTGGAGAGAATCTGTGCCCCAAAACCTGCAGAATATGCCACGCATCAATGTCCAACCACCAGGATTCAATCTGCCAAGGAAAACTTGCACGACCCTGAATCGAATTCGGACAAACAACGGCAGATGTGCAGACAGCCTCCACAGGTGGGGTAAAATCACCACCCCGAGATGTGACTGCGGTGCGGACCGGCAGACGATTCGTCACATCGTGGAAGATTGCCCTCTGAGACGTTTTGCAGGAGACCCCAATGAGTTTCTGAGCGCGACTGAAAGTGCAATAGACTATGTCACAAATCTGGATGTTTGTTTGTGAACTTTTGTTTGTTATATACACTATTTTTAAACACTTTTATATCTACAACTATATGTTACACACTGTGACTACTCTTTATTTCTGTGTCTTGTGATTTTTATGTCTTTTCTATATGATGTGTTATATGCCACAAGCTAAATAAACGTGAATCACAATAACTTTAGACCGCTCCGTTCGCACTATCAACAGAACAGGCTCTACTAATGGTATATTATGCCTTCCGCATCGCTGGCAACGGGTTCTACAAAACGCTGGTGGCTACTTTGAAGGACAGTAACAGGAGCAAACATGTAACTCTTTTGTTTGGGTTGTGTATAAATAATTGCCACTATTTAAGCTCCAACCCTCGAATCCTATCAGGATCCGTTTCTGAGAAGGAAACGGACAATAATCCGCACGAAGCAAATGGCAGTCGTTTCTCACTAGTACAGTGGCGTGCAGAACTCAAGGACGAAAACAACTTTCCCATGATCTGTCACTGCAGAGCACCATAACTCGAAGAAAATAGAACCATGTTCGATCATGCTGGACGTATCCTGATATGGCGAAAAGTGGGAACACGCGATGCACCCAGGAACATTTTCGAATATGATAATTTTACTGGTCATGGTGCTAAGGCGTGGGGAGTCATGATGTTGCCTAGGTGTACTGAATTCAAATCGTTGAAAACGGTTCATCTAACCGGTCACAGTTACTGTGACATGGTGTGCCTTCTCTGTGTGCTTCTTTCCATCGGTGCTTTCGGTCCTGGTTATATTTTTATTGACGACAAAGTGCGACCGAATCGAACGGCTATAGTGGGAGAGCTTTTGGAACGAGGGGATATTCTTCGAATAAACTAGCCTGCCCCTTCTCCTCCGTCTTAAATGCCATCCAGCACATTTGGGATGCATTCGGGAGACGTCCACATGCACCAACGAACGTCCAGCAATTGCCAACCGCGCTAGCGGAGGAACGGAACGCCCTACCACAGGAAGTCCTCACCTACTTTGTGGCATGGGAACACGTTGCAGAGCGTGTATTGCTGTTTGTGGTGGTCACATACCCAATTAAGAAGCATATCCCACAGTTTTTAATGTCCGGAGGACCATCATGAATCGCGGTTACTACCGCGTAATTATTGTCTTTGAATAAAAGCGCCATTTCTGTTCGTCTCATAGCGTATTTCTTTCAGTTACCTTCTGCATAGTTCTTTAACAGTTCTTTCTGTTGCTTCGAGATATGGTCCGTGGCAGCGACACATCATAAGTTACTTTCGTCCTTAAGTTTTGCACACCGCCTGTATCTTTAGATGTATTTCCTGCTGGCGTACTGCTACATAGATGTGGAGATAAAAAGCAAAAGCCTTCGGCATCTCTCTTTCTATGCTAGTTGTCTCCTCTACCATAGCTCCCCTCCATCCCACCTCGTCTATGAGCTAATATGCTCATTTATGCAGCGTAAGGTAATCGGAAGACCATACAGTACCTATCTACTGTATACGTGAAAACTAAGACGGGTATTGCCGCCACTAACAGGTTTCCTCCACTCAGAGCTCCGTCCTGCGAGACTAACCTCCAGCACATCTGCTGGCTAGAGGCACAAATTTCCCAGGAGAGCCGCAGTCTGAAGGAGAGCCGGAGAACTCCACGAAATTGGTATTCTAGGAACGATACAGCTTTTCCAACGGCTCAGATTTAAGGACACTGGGTCTTTCTTCCGCCGGACATTTAATCCATAACGACTGACAGCTACCATTACGCACTTATAGTGGTACCTAACGGATCAAAATTTCGTATCATAGTGAGGGTCGGACCCGAATCGTTTCTTTTCACCATACGTGTAAGAACCTTTGGGGAGCTAGGAAAGCAGGAGAGAGATTCTGTGAAACGTGCCTGTTAAACGGCACTTTCAATTTTTCGAAAGTTTTGCCTTCAATATTTCGCGTACAGGTCTTTGCTGATACTTAACGAATACTTTCTGTAACCGGTATCGATATGTACTGAGTGCGTTCTTTGAGTCCTGTGCTTGTCCTTCTCTGAGGTGTTGTGTCGGAAAAATGAACACCTTTGGTCGCTTCTGCGTCCCTTCACCCAGTCACAGTAGTGGCGGTAAAGTGGGCATGCTTGCTGATAATTTCGAAACACACACGTCCTGTTATACCTGTTACGTACGGCCGGAGGTCAGACGGGGCGTGGCGTGTTCGCAGCTGTTGATGAGAACTTTTCAATTATTCGAAATGGTTGTTCATAGGGAAGGAATTCCCAACAGTTCATTCGCAGGGTGCCTGTCTTACTGTTTATTTTCAGCAGGTTTGCACGTTAAATTTGCAATGAAAATGCACCGATATTCTGGCGTGGTATTACGAACTTAAGAGTCTTTGTGTTTTCGGTGATCTTGAAGTTGGTTACTGGATCATGTTCTAGTGATTAAGTCCGAAACATTATGCAGTCACGTCTACCTTCAGTGCCAAGTGGTTTGTGTTCTCTGTTTGCTTGAATTGTCAATGTATCTCTTAACTGCACTTTTTGTTTTCGGTTAGATTTTCGTATTCCATTTATTTAGTATTATGAGTATTTCGGGAGCGTGCACTGTCTTTCGCCATTTCTTAGTTACGCACTGTATGGTGCCTCCTTTTTACATACTTAATTGCTGTGCTTGGTAATGATGCGGAGTTATTCAGTTCTACGATACATTGTCGGAAAAAAATTTGTACATCTTTTTAGATGTTTTCAGTTCACTCCACATATGTTGTTGCAACAGTGCATATAGAATGCATGAAATGATTAGATTTACAGATCAGCAGCACAAGCGTTTCTGAGATACCAGGTATCGACCCATGCTGAAACACCGACATTAGTACGTAGTGTAGCCTCCACAGGCGGCAGTGCGGTATCTGACTCTGGCACCCAGTCGATCGTGCAAATTGTGAATATTGGGATCCTTACACCACGTCTGCTAGATCTATTCACGCATTACTGTAACAGCTGTTGGCTGACAAGTCGTACTAGAGTCACTTCTTGTCCAAACATGTTCCAAACGTGCTCGATTGGAGACAAATCCCGAGATCGTATTGGCTAGCAAAGTTGCTGCAGGTCATGCATATCACGTTGAGTTTCGCTGGCAGTGTGTGGGCGAGCATTAGCCAGTTGGAGCAACACATAACCTACCTGTTGCAAGACCGGCAAAAGGAAGGGTCTAACAACATTCTGCACGTATTGAGCTCCGGTTGGAATACCCATCAGAAACACCAAAAAGTGAAAGAGAGTTGTAGTTTATAGAACCCCAGACTATAAGGTCTGGGATGGAGTCAGTGTATTTTGGACGGGTGTACTCTACGAGATAGCACTGACCAGGTCTACCTCGCATCGCTGAAGACCACGGCGCGCCTTTCTCTCTTCCAAGTGATTTCATGACGGCACCAGGCGAGCCTTCTCGTTGATGCTATGGGGGGAGTGGAAGATGGGATAGAGGTGTGCTTGTCCATAGCCCTACTGCTAATAGCCGCCTCGCAACAGTTCGCGTTAACACGTCTGAGCTCACAAATCCACTAACCTGTGCTGACGTAGCAGTACTATCTGACACTGCTGACCTTACGACGATCCTGACGGCCGTCTGTTCTACGCGTATGTCCAGAACCTCGTCTACAGGTGTGAGAATGATCACGTGACCACCGATACCAGCATCGTTCCACAACTCACACAGCACATCCAACCTGTGTGGCAGGTCTCTGAAATGACTGTCCCGTCACTTGGAAACACACAATCTGACCCCTCTCAAACTCGCTCAGTTGGCTGTAGGAAGCACGAATGGGTCTTCGTGGTATGGATGCCTGCTTGTTTCGCACATTAACACCACACTGAGCCTTCTGGCTGTGAGCATTCCCCACTAAAGGGCAGATACAGATGGCGCTCTTGCAGTTATGCCACTACGCTATCTGTTAGTGACCGACGTTGAAACCGTTTTCAGTACGTCCACTATCTCCCAGATGGTATACACCGTTATGGGACAAAAATCAACATTTCTTTGCAGGTTTACTGTCTTTTTCCGGCTGTGTAGTTTCCCATTATTTCTAGTAATAATTAAACAGTTATTTGCACGCAAATTTTCAGCTGTGAAAGATATCATCGGTTGCTGAGTGAGAAATTGCTGTGAGTAACATGCGCGAAACGCTGTATTGATGGGTTCTGGTTTACATAATACTTCATGCATAATCAATGCCGCCTCGTCATTCAAATGATTTGGAGAAGTACGATTAGGGGTTGGTCAACTTTCATATTTGAGTATTGCGGTTTCAAAAAAGGGCCACGGTACAACTGCACAGTGTTCGGTTATAAGTTGAGCACTATTACACTCTTGTAATTTTGATGATAAGATCTTACTAGTGATTTTCACTTTCCATTGTGTTCAATCATATCCATGCTACGCATGTTTTCCATTAATTGCGCGATTTCTTGTATGTGGGAGCTACTTGTGTACCTTCCTTTTTTTCATTTTTCGAAGTCAGATGGCGTTACACAACTGATTAATAAGTCATGAATTTGTTCATGGCAATACATAGCTTCACGAAATAAGGTTACAAATGTAATGTATTACGAATACATAGAAAGAAGGACCCTTTATAGTATGATTATATGATAGCAGAACAAACAATGGTAGCAGTTACTTCTGTAAAATATCTGGGAGTGTGCATACGGAACGTTTTGAAGTGGAATGATCATATAAAATTAATTGTTGGTAAGGCGGGTGCCAGGTTGAGTTTCATTGGGGGAGTCTTTAGAAAATGTAGTCCATCAACAAAGGAGGTGCCTTACAAAACACTTATTCGACATATACTTGAGTATTGCTCATCAGTGTGGGATCCGTAACAGATCGGGTTGACACAGGAGATAGAGAAGATCCGAAGAAGAGTGGCGCGTTTCGTCATAGGGTTATTTGGTTAGCGTGATAGCGTTACGGAGATGTTTAGCAAACTCAAGTGGCAGACTCTGCAAAAGAAGCGCTCTGCATCACGGTGTAGCTTGCGGTCCAGGTTTCGAGAGGGTGCGTTTCTGGATGAGGTATCGAATATATTGCTTGCCCCTACTTATACCTCCCGAGGAGATCACGAATGTAAAATTAGAGAGATTAGAGTGCTCACGGAGACCTTGCGGCAGTTGTTCTTCCCGCGAACCATACGCGACTGGAACAGGAAAGGGAGGTAATGACAGTGGCACTCAAAGTGCCCTCCGCCACACACTGTTGGGTGGCTTGCGGAGTATAAATGTAGATGTAGATGTAGAAGGGTTACTGCTACTACTTCCATAAGTAGTTCAGTCACGGTGGCATTAGCTCACGTAAAATTGATATGAGATTTCCTGGCAAATTAAACAGTGTACCAGACCGGGTCGTTAATCTGAACTTTAACATTCACTTATCATGCACTCCACACATGAGCTAGCCAGACGTGAGTAACGACCCGCCCTCGTGCCTTAGCTTCTGCGAGCCACTTTCTACTGCTTTCCTAACATCACGCTTTCCGTGGATTCGTTTCCAATCTCAAAACAGTTCACCGTCCAGTGCAGAGTGAGAAATTCAGCTAGCCCCTCGGCTGTGCTTAAGCTACTTTTCCGCAAAATCTTTCCTTCCAGAAACGCTAGTCCAGAAAGGTATGCAGGAGAATTTCTGTAAAGTTTGGAATGTACCAGATAGGTACTGCCAAAAATGAAGCTGCCAGAGTTGGTCATGAACGTCTTGGAATAGCCCAGTCAGCGAGATCGTTGCCCCCTAAAAGGTAAGGAACCGGGGTTTGAGTCTTGGTTCCGTACACAACTTATGCACTAATGAGCAAAAACTTTACGACCACCTACTCAGCAGCGTGTTGGTCCACCTTTTGAATGCAATACAGCAATGATACTTGCACATCACGGATTCGAAATGTACTTGCCAGGTTTTTGGAGGTACGTATCAACATATTTATATGCACATGTCACGCAGTTTCTGTATTTTATGGGACTGCCGTTCGTGGGTGCGGAGCTGGTGGCTGATACGGCTCCAGATGTGTTCCACCACAACCAAGGACAGGTAAACATTGATGGTCAAAACATCAACATGAGTTCACTAATGCACTCCTGAAGTCACAGTAGGACGATTCTGGCCTTGTTCCACTCATTGTTATCCTGCAACAAAATGCCATCACCTTTGGAGAAGACACCAAGCGTAAAGGAATGTAGGTAGGTGATCCTGCAAAAAAGGTCACGTTGGTCACAACAGTCAAGTTCTGTTTGATTACTGCTGTAATCCCATGAATACACACACATACACATACACACACACACACACACACACACACACACACACACACATACATATACACACACACACACACACACACACACACACATACATACATATATATATATATATATATATATATATATATATATATATATACACACACATATATATATATATATATATATATATATATATATATATATATATATATAATGGAAGCATAGTGGAAAGTTTGCCCGCATGAAGATATTATAAAAGATATCTTCTTAAGGCAACGTGGGGCAAGCCCGTCTGCGTTACGAAACATGCTAAACACGTTTACCTCCGATCCTCCCTGCGTGAAGTGCCAACTGAAAGCAAGCCAAATTGCGTCTTAAACGCCACTGTCCTCAGGTATTTCGCTGTCAACTTCAGCCAGTAATTTAACAGTAATTGTTATATTGCGTCCAATTACGTGAGTTCAGGTGATCTGTGAAACATTGCTAACATTTCCTTGGATTTGCTTCATATATGAAGTTTCATAACTCAACATCTAAGTTTGAGGACCAGTAGGTTGCATACAGACGAGCTGCCTTCTGTTTTTTTATGGAACATTCCGCTCTAAATTCGGCGTTTATGAGTGAAGCATGTCATTGATGGTTCACAAACGCAAGGGATCCGTGTGGTTGTTACCACAGAAGCGTGTCAACGGCGGGAATTTGGTTGGATTCAATAGTATAAAATTTCACAAAGGTGTTTCCATTTTTTAGTTATAACTGTGTTGTGTTCCTGAGGATGGTACTTGATGTGGGACACCATCTAAACATCCCACATACTCATTGACGAACCGGACAAAACGTCGTGTATTCAACTCGCGGTAGAAAGCGATTTACGCGGAAAGTCATCAATCTTCTGGTTTGATGCTGCCCGCCACCAATTCCTCTACTGTGACAACCTTTTCATTTTAGAGTAACACTAGTATCCTATGTCCTCAATTATTTGTTGAATGTATTCCAATCTCTGTTCTCCTCTGCAGTTTTTACCCTCTACAGCTAGGTGCATGGAAGTTATTCTCTGATGTCTTAACAGACATCTTAAAATCTTGTCCCTTCTTCTTGTCACATTTTTCCATATATTTCTTTCCTAGCCGATTCTCCGGAGAACATTTTCATTCTTTCCTTGTCAGTCCACCTAATTTTCAACGTTCGTCTGCTGTACGACATCTCAAACGCTTCGATGCTCTTCTTTTTCAGTTTTTCCACAGTCCATGTTTCATTACTATACAATACTTCGCCCCAGACGAACATTTTCAGAAAATTCTTCCTTCACATTAAGGACTATGTTCCACACTTGTAGACATCTCATAGCTAGCAATGCCCTCATTGCCTACGCTAGTCTGCTTTCTATGTCCTCCTTGCTCCGTCCGTTATGGGTTACTTTGCTGCGTAGATAGCAGCATTGCTTACCTTCATCTACTTCGTGATCACCAATCCTGATGTCAATTTTCACGCTGTTTCCTTTTACGCTACTTCTCATTACTTTCGTCTTTCTTCAGTTTTGCTCTTTATTTATATTCTGTACTCATTAGACTCTTCATTCCATTCAGAAAATCCTGTAATTCTTCTTCGCTTAGACTGGGGATAGCAATGTCATCAGCGAATCTTATCATTGACATGCTTTCATCCTAAATTTTAATCCCAAACATAGAAGTGTCTTTTACTTCCGTCATTGCTTCTTCGAGATATATATATATATATATATAGAACACTAGGAGCGAAAGACAACTTCCCTGTCCTACACCCTTTTTAATCTGAGCACTTCGTTCTTGATGCCCTTTTGGCTCTTGTACATATTGCATATTACCCGTCCTTCCCTAGAGCTTACTCCTCTTTTTCTCAGAATTTTGAACGTATTGTAACATTGTCGAACGCTTTTTTCAGGTCAACAAATCCTATTAACGTTTCTTGATTTATCTTTAATCTTGCTTCCATTATCAACCGCAACATCAAAATTGCCTCTCTGGTTCGTTTAGTTCCGCTACCTTCCCTAAAGCCAAACTGATCGTCGTCTAACACATCCAAAGTTTTCTTTTCCATTCTTCTTTATATTATTCTTTTCAGCAGCTTGGATGCATGTGGTGTTATGCTGAATGTGAGATAATTCACGCACTTACTGGCTCTTGAAGTCTTCGGAATTGTGTGGGTGATGTTATTCCGAAAGGCAGATGGTATGTCGCCAGACTCATACAATCTACACTTCAGCGTGAGTAGTCCTTTCGTTGCCACTTCCCCCAATGATTTTAGAAATTCTGACGAAATGTTGTCTATCCCTTCTGCTATGTTCGATCTTAAGTCTTCTAAAGCTCTTTTAAACTATGGTTGAAATACTGGATCCTCTATGTCTTCTACATCGATTCCTGTTTCTTGTTCTATCACGTTATCAGACAAGTCTCCCCCTTTAGAGAACCCATCAATGAACTCTTTACTCCTACCCGCTCTCTCGTCTGGATTTAACAGTGGAATTCCCATTGCACTCTCAACGTTACCAGTCTTGCTTTTCATTTCACGAAAGGTTGTTTGACTTTTACGTACGCTGAGTCAGTCCTTCTGACAACCATTTCTTTTCCGATTTCTTGACAGTGTTCAAGCAGCCATTTCGCCTTAGCTTCCCTGCTCTTCCTATTTGATTCATTCCTAAGTGTCTTGTATTTTTATATTCCTAAATTTCCCAGAAAATTTTTGTACTTCCTTCTTTTATCGATCAACTGAAGTATTTCTTCTGTCACCCATTGTTTCTTCGCAGTTATATTCCTTGTACCTATGTTTTCCTTTCCAACCTCTGTGACTCCCCTTCTCATAGATGTCTATTCCTCATCAGCTGAACTGCCTACTGAAGTGTTCCTTATTGCAGTGTCTATATCCTCAGAGAACTTAAAGCGTAACTCCTCATTTCTTACTACTTCCATATCCTACTTCTTTGAGCACTGATTCTACCTGACTAGTATCTTAAATTTCAGTCTACTCTACATCACTATTAAACTGTGATCTGAGTCCGTATCTGTTCCAAGGGGCACGTTACAATCCAGTATCTGATTTCGAAATCTCTGCCTGACCATGATGTAATCCAACTGAAATCTTCCCATATCTCCCAGCCTTTTTCAAGTGTACCTCCACCCTTTGTGATTCTTGATCAAAGTGGTAGGTATTACTAGTTGAAATTTGTTGATTAACTCAATTAGTCTTTCTCCTACTTGATTTCTAGTCCCAAATACAATAAACCCTTTCTTCTACACGTTCCCCTTCAACCACAGTCTAATCACCAATGTATATTAGATTTTCATCTCCTTTTACGTACTGAATCGCCCGTTCAACATGCTCATATACCTTCTTTATCTCTTCATCTTCGGCTGGCGTCGTCTGCATATGTACATGCAGTACAGTTGCCGGTGTTGGTTTGCCGTCGATTCGAATGAGAACAGCCGTATCACTAAAGTGTTCACAGTAACTCACTCTCCGCCTGCCCGGTTAGCCGTGCGGTCTATCGTACTGCTTTCCGGGCGGGAAGACGTGCCGGTTCCCTGGCACGAATCCGCCTGGAGGATTAAGGCCGAGGTCCGGTCTGGTGGCCAGTCTGTGGATGGTTTTTAAGGCGGTTTTCCATCTGCCTCAGCGAATGCGGGCTGGTTCCCCTTATTTCGCTTCAGTTACACTATGTCGGAGATTACTGCGCAAATACTATCTCCACGTACGCTTACACCATAATTACTCTACCACGCAAACATTGGGGTTACACTCGTCTGGTGTGAGACGTTCCCGAGGGGGTCCATTGGGGGCCGAACCGCACAATAACCCTGGGTTCGGTGTGGGGCGGCGGTGGGATGAGTGGACTGCTGTAGCCGGTTATGGGGTTGTGAACCACTGAGGGCTACGACAGGGACGATGCCTCTCCTTCGTTTCTAGGTCCCCAGTTCCAAACAATACAATACAACTCAGTCTCAGCCCTACTCTTCTATTCTTAACGAATCTTACTTCCGTTGTACCAGTTTCTACTTCTGTTTATATTATCCTATACTATAATATACTGTATTCCCCCAAATCTTTTAGAGTTCAGTGTGGTTTTGTCATAGCAAAACTAGTCGTGTAATTCATTGTTATCCACTGCAGAGATAGAGTAAACAATGAAAAAGTTACTTCCTGTTTCTTTCTGTAGTCGTATTTAGTTTTGATAAATAATCACACTTGATGATGAATTTTAATATTTCACGGTAATCACTGGCTATGGACAGAATTTTCAACATTGAAATTACATAATGCAGCTACATGCTAGTATTTCTGCCACGTAATGCAGAAAAATTTCTCTCACCACGAGCGTGGCGAAATCCGTTGCGCCACCTACGTTTCATTTTGGCACCTATGTTTTGGAAAGCAAAAGTTTCGACGCGCGTTTCACTGTCATTTCAAAGTACAGTGAATGAATTGCCTCTAAACCGACGTTCAACGGCACAGACCCGAAACAAACGCATTAATATCATTACTTCCTTCCAATCAGGACTTTATGTGCGCCGTTGCCCATTCCACTGTAATAGTTAATCGAATGCTAATGGACAAAAAGCGAATTCGTAAGCGCTATTTTTTTATCTGTACGACTTTTCGGATACAGAGCCAGATTTTGGTGAGGAAAGCCATGTTGCAGAACTTTAATATCGCGGACCGAATTTCGCGCTGACCAATCAGCAGGGAAAACAACTGCGACAGGCATTTAAGCCTTTTTTTTCCTTTTTGCCAACAAAGCGATTATTCGGAACAGCTATTTGTTCCGTTGGACTGTGTTCCCAATAAAGCGCAAAAAACTGCTAGCCAGCTGGAGGGCTGCAACTTGGCTGACAGGTGAATGACTTGCAAATTACAAACCATGAGGATAATCGGAAACTATTCAACAGCCATGATGAAGGCAGTGAAGGTATTAGAATTGTCTCCAATAAATACTACCTGGAGTGTTAAAAGTCCTACATATTAACGGACCAAACCGAATAGATTAAATGTGAATGGAGAATTAAATAAACTACACTTATGTTCGAAAAACCAGAACACTTTGAACGACTAGAGGCATGTACATTAGTACGTTCTGCAGAAATGGTTAGCATTTCAGTCACCTCGGATCAGCAAGTGGGACAGTAGGGACAGCCTCCACCATTGGTCCTGATAACTTGTTTCATGTGCAATGGCATTGACGCGTATAAGGCACAAATGGTGTCCTCTGGTATAGCCATCTATGCTGCCTTCACCTCGTTCCAAAGTTCATCTGAGATGGTTGGTACTGGGCCCCACAGCGTAGCACTGTCTTTTCACTATATCCCACACATTTTCGATTGCCGACAAGTCTGATCTGAAGGGCCAGAGCAAAAGGCCCTGGACGCGCACCAGCTGTGATTTCTGGCTGTAACCAATAGCACCCCACAACACAAGGCCTCGAGATACGTGTATATCTTACGCAAAAGCAGTCACCGCGGTGTCACTCCCCCTGTTTGCGACGAACCAAAATGCGGCCGTCATTTTCAAACAAACATGGTAGGCGGAGAAGTGGAAGACGCCCACGTTACCCAATCCGTAACAAACGACGACGGACTGTCACCCTTGATACTGTGCGATGTGTTACAATGTTCCACCGTTGCGCGAGAGCCGAGGAGGTTGCAGATCTGTCCTGGAATGCCATTCGGATGAGGTGTCAATCTTCTGGGGGGTTGGCCGGGGAGATGCGACCTCACCCATCTCGTCGTGTTCTACGGGCTTCCGTGAACCATTCCGCACACACCCGTTGCACTGCCGAAAACTTTGTCCCACACGAGCAACAATTCCGGGTGGATGCAACACATTATCTCATGCCAATAATGTGCCCTCTTCCAAACTCACTGATTTGACGGTACGGTTTTCGCTCGAACCTTAGTGGCATCCTGAACGTTTGCTCAAGTCACACTGATCCATGATCTTCGGTTTACAGTGACAACGAGAGGCGCATGCACATTTTACCGGTATGTGGTTTTGCTCAGCGATATCGATGCTAACCTTAAACCCGCCGACCGACAAGATTCAAATGCTAATCATTTCTGCAGAACATACTAATATACATATCCTTTGAACAAGAAAGTCCTATCTCTAGTCGTTCAAGATGTACTGTTTCTTTCTGAACATGAGTGTACAATGAAATGACCAAGGTTTCCAATACGTGTCTATTCTTATTACCTTAGAGAAGAAATATTTTTTGAAAGCCGTCTCAGTAAACACAGCTCCACTTCCAGTTTAAGAAGGATTGTTGGATTTTACCCTCTCGTCGCCAACGATGTCACTGGATACGGAACAATAGTTCAGTAAGAAAAGAATAGGAGAGAAGGTTACACTCTAGCATTTACTGTAGTGATTACTGCAATTACTGGGAAACAAGTTGAGGATACCTGGACATGCATTTAAGCCCCAACTATCGTAAATATGAGCCAAACACTTGAGTTACTTCGCCGTTTCTTTCGGTGTAAGTATATGTACGAGATCCGTGAACATACGCGTATACCTCGTAAAAATCTGGATGAGAATACTTCCGTACCCATGGCCCATTAAATTTCTGGCAAGAGCCATGGGAATGTCATCTCTTCTACTTACATTTATTTTAAATTCGTTGGTGTCAATAGCAACATACACTGACAGCATATTCAAGATGGAGACTCCCAGTTTCTCTGATGTCGATAATTTGCAGCAAAGGAACTGTGTTGTGGAACGTCTGCATTTGGCGTGAATTCTCGTTGACTCGGCGATTTTCCATTCCTCCTAAACTCATCGTAGGACATCGTTTATCATTAAGCTCGATTCATTTATACTTCGCGCTGGAACTACACTCCTGGAAATTGAAATAAGAACACCGTGAATTCATTGTCCCAGGAAGGGGAAACTTTATTGACACATTCCTGGGGTCAGATACATCACATGATCACACTGACAGAACCACAGGCACATAGACACAGGCAACAGAACATGCACAATGTCGGCACTAGTACAGTGTATATCCACCTTTCGCAGCAATGCAGGCTGCTATTCTCCCATGGAGACGATCGTAGAGATGCTGGATGTAGTCCTGTGGAACGGCTTGCCATGCCATTTCCACCTGGCGCCTCAGTTGGACCAGCGTTCGTGCTGGACGTGCAGACCGCGTGAGACGACGCTTCATCCAGTCCCAAACATGCTCAATGGGGGACAGATCCGGAGATCTTGCTGGCCAGGGTAGTTGACTTACACCTTCTAGAGCACGTTGGGTGGCACGGGATACATGCGGACGTGCATTGTCCTGTTGGAACAGCAAGTTCCCTTGCCGGTCTAGGAATGGTAGAACGATGGGTTCGATGACGGTTTGGATGTACCGTGCACTATTCAGTGTCCCCTCGACGATCACCAGTGGTGTACGGCCAGTGTAGGAGATCGCTCCCCACACCATGATGCCGGGTGTTGGCCCTGTGTGCCTCGGTCGTATGCAGTCCTGATTGTGGCGCTCACCTGCACGGCGCCAAACACGCATACGACCATCATTGGCACCAAGGCAGAAGCGACTCTCATCGCTGAAGACGACACGTCTCCATTCGTCCCTCCATTGACGCCTGTCGCGACACCACTGGAGGCGGGCTGCACGATGTTGGGGCGTGAGCGGAAGACGGCCTAACGGTGTGCGGGATCGTAGCCCAGCTTCATGGAGACGGTTGCGAATGGTCCTCGCCGATACCCCAGGAGCAACAGTGTCCCTAATTTGCTGGGAAGTGGCGGTGCGGTCCCCTACGGCACTGCGTAGGATCCTACGGTCTTGGCGTGCATCCGTGCGTCGCTGCGGTCCGGTCCCAGGTCGACGGGCACGTGCACCTTCCGCCGACCACTGGCGACAACTTCGATGTACTGTGGAGACCTCACGCCCCACGTGTTGAGCAATTCGGCGGTACGTCCACCCGGCCTCCCGCATGCCCACTATACGCCCTCGCTCAAAGTCCGTCAACTGCACATACGGTTCACGTCCACGCTGTCGCGGCATGCTACCAGTGTTAAAGACTGCGATGGAGCTCCGTATGCCACGGCAAACTGGCTGACACTGACGGCGGCGGTGCACAAATGCTGCGCAGCTAGCGCCATTCGACGGCCAACACCGCGGTTCCTGGTGTGTCCGCTGTGCCGTGCGTGTGATCATTGCTTGTACAGCCCTCTCGCAGTGTCCGGAGCAAGTATGGTGGGTCTGACACACCGGTGTCAATGTGTTCTTTTTTCCATTTCCAGGAGTGTAGAACGTTACACGCAAGCATCAGTTGGTAATGCACAGTAAGGGATTACACGCAAGAACAGTAACTAATGAGTTTCATACAGCGCTTATTATAATCAATTCATTTCACGTTTCTGCACCTCAGAAAACTATGGCAATGAAACTAAATTTCACACTTGTCATACTTGGAGATATGTGATCATCACTCTATTTCCCCAAGAAGGGAAGTACATGCACAGTCTGCTATGAATCTTTCACTGGAGCTCACTATAGAACACATTCTTAGAAAACAACTGTTTTACCTTTCTCTCTCTCTATCTGTCCCAGTAAAATTTTCTCCTGTACCTTATAGAGAAGTAACATTCGTGAAACTAAAATTGATAAGTGCAGTACGCATAAAACATGATAACTGTAGACAAGTCGTACACTAATACCCAATGATATGAAACAGTAGCTTTTACCAGATAAGGAAAATTTCCCTAGTTTAAGCCGTTGTTGGACTCAGTGTCTCATATTTCTCTACATTCGCACTATGAAATTTTAGCTACCTGGAAAAATACGAGGTGGTTAGTGTTTAACGTCCCGTCGACAACGAGGTCATTAGAGACGGAGCGCAAGTTCGGGGTAGGGAAGGGTTGGGAAGGAAATCGGCCGTGCCCTTTCAAAGGAACCATCCCGGCATTTGCCTGAAGCGATTTTAGGGAAATCACGGAAAACCTAAATCAGGATGGCTGGAGACGGGATTGAACCGTCGTCCTTCCGAATGCGAGTCCAGTGTGCTAACCACTCGAAATTTAGTGATTCGTGCTTCACAGCTTTCTTACAAGTGAAGCCAAAGTAAAAACAAAGAAGCGAGATAAGAGAAAAGTAAACTCATTTGCATTCGCATGGTGAGAATATTAGCTGAACCTTTACCACCCTGGATATCGACCAGTAATACCGAAAATAGAACTAAATTCTTGTCGGCGATGGACGTTTTAGGGACGAGTTGAAAAACGCAGTCGCCACCGTACCTGGTATGTTAGAGCCGTCGCTGAAAACCGTCTGCACCGAATGCTTTCTGATGACGCTTTCGTACTTCACAGAGGAGAGACTGCTGAAGTTCTAGTCCTTTAGCCGTTACTTAGAAACGGCTAAACAATGACAGTCAACGATAGCGCATTTCACATAAGTAATGTCGTTGGTATATTATGGTCTTTGGCAACAGCTTCCTAAACTTTTCTCTATGCGCGCTGGCGGTACTAACGAGCTATTGTGCTGCCAACATAACAGTTCTTAACGGCGCTGAGTTGTGAGACCTAGGGCAAACGTTATCCAGTATTACTATGTCCAGCCCAGTATCCACAATCGTTGTTTCTAGATTTGAATTCCTGACTTCCCCCAGACGGTATCTTTTGATTATATACTACTGAGGAGAAACAACTATCAAATTGAGGCTTCACTCGACATTCCAGAGGTTCCGATGTGACTTGACACGTTGACAGGGCGTCACACCAAAGCAACACACGAGACAGGATGTCTGTTACAACACCTTAATTTTTGGAAGCTTTAGTTGCTTATTTATTTTTCGTTTGACACAAAAAAATCACAGCCGTGCATCTACATACATACTCCGCAAGCCACCGTACGTTGCGTGGCAGAGGGTACCCTGTACCACTACTAGTCATTCCCTTTCATATTCCACTCGTAAATAGGGCGAGGAAAAAAGGTCTGTCTGTATGCCTCCGTATGAGCCATAATCTCTCAAATATTCTCTTCACGGTCCTTACGCGAAATGTGCGTTGCCAGCAGTAGAATCGTTCTGCAGTCAGCCTCAAATGCTGGTTCTCTATATTTTGTCAGTAGTGCTCCTGGAAAAGAACGTCGCCTTCCCTTCAGTGGTTACCATTTGAATTTCCGAAGCATCTCCGTACAGACGACAGGATATATGAACTACACTACTTAAAAAACGTAATGACAATAAATATAAAAAAGAGGGTAATTTCCAAGAATGATTGCGTATCGAAGTCACGTTGTCCAAACCACAAATTTCGAACGTGCGATTGTAAATCGATCGTGCGAGTCTCGTGGCGGGCGTTATGATCAATTATTTGTGATCGTCATTTTTATCTGTTTTCTGTCGTTCCTTTAGTCGCTCTAAATTACATTCCACCGCGAATTATTTGTGAGTTGCTTGGGAAATCCAGACGATTTTTGTCGATAGTGATTGTGATGTCTGATGTTCCTGACGTTGCTTCGGCGGACTCTCTCACATGAAAAATCTAATTGCATGCTTATCCAGCGTAGAAAATTGTTTGACTTTCTGTCGCAAATATGGAGTACTACCGGACGACAAAAGGAGGGACTGTATGGACTGTGGTGGTGCGAATTGTGTAACACTTCGTAACAGGAGTTTCGATGTTCAAATACAGTTACAATTTCATTGAGGACAGTGCGGAAAACGATCGAGTTTCAGGCCAGCACAATTCTTCTGTCTTGCTGGATTCGACACTACACGTTGCAATCAACAGCTTCGGAAACTGAGTTGTCTGCTAATACCCTGTGTGAATATTTCGGGTTTTGCAGAGAAGTCTGTTACGTGGTAGTGACAAACGACAGTGTAACAATTGGTGGAGCGAGGAAAGTTGTGGAAGTGGGCGAATCTCATATAGCTAGAAGGAAGAACCAGAGAGTACAACCTTCAAAGAGTGAAATCGATCATATTTGGGTATTCGGTGGAATAGAAAGAGAGTCCCGGAAGTGTTTGTTGTGAGAGTGTTGTGCCGACCGGAGTGGCCGTGCGGTTCTAGGCGCTACAGTCTGGAACCGAGCGACCGCTACGGTCGCAGGTTCGAATCCTGCCTCGGGCATGGATGTGTGTGATGTCCTTAGGTTAGTTAGGTTTAATTAGTTCAAAGTTCTAGGCGACTGATGACCTCAGAAGTTAAGTCGCATAGTGCTCAGAGCCATTTGAACCATTTGAGAGTGTTGTCCCGAGACAAGGTCACTTTAGTGGGTCTGATAAAGCACTTATGCTGCCTGGTACCAAAGTCATTACAGACGGGTTTCAGTCCTATAAGGCTCTGAAAGCTGAAGGATTCGACCACGAGTTCGTGAACCACTCTGTAGAGTTCGTGTCTTTGGATGTTGCTAGTGCGCACACGTAGAATATCGACCGGCTATGGAAATTTGTCCCCCCCATGAACCATGGACCTTGCCGTTGGTGGGGAGGCTTGCGTGCCTCAGCGATACAGATAGCCGTACCGTAGGTGCAACCACAACGGAGGGGTATCTGTTGAGAGGCCAGACAAACGTGTGGTTCCTGAAGAGGGGCAGCAGCCTTTTCAGTAGTTGCAAGGGCAACAGTCTGGATGATTGACTGATCTGGCCTTGTAACAATAACCAAAACGGCCTTGCTGTGCTGGTACTGCGAACGGCTGAAAGCAAGGGGAAACTACAGCCGTAATTTTTCCCGAGGGCATGCAGCTTTACTGTATGATTACATGATGATGGCGTCCTCTTGGGTAAAATATTCCGGAGGTAAAATAGTCCCCCATTCGGATCTCCGGGCGGGGACTACTCAAGAGGATGTCGTTATCAGGAGAAAGAAAACTGGTGTTCTACGGATCGGAGCGTGGAATGTCAGATCCCTTAATCGGGCAGGTAGGTTAGAAAATTTAAAAAGGGAAATGGATAGGTTGAAGTTAGATATAGTGGGAATTAGTGAAGTTCGGTGGCAGGAGGAACAAGACTTCTGGTCAGGTGACTACAGGGTTATAAACACAAAATCAAATAGGGGGAATGCAGGAGTAGGTTTAATAATGAATAGGAAAATAGGAATGCGGGTAAGCTACTACAAACAGCATAGTGAACGCATTATTGTGGCCAAGATAGATACGAAGCCCACACCTACTACAGTAGTACAAGTTTATATGCCAACTAGCTCTGCAGATGACGAAGAAATTGAAGAAATGTATGATGAAATAAAAGAAATTATTCAGATTGTGAAGGGAGACGAAAATTTAATAGTCATGGGTGACTGGAATTCGAGTGTAGGAAAAGGGAGAGAAGGAAACATAGTAGGTGAATATGGATTGGGGGACAGAAATGAAAGAGGAAGCCGCCTGGTAGAATTTTGCACAGAGCACAACATAATCATAACTAACACTTGGTTTAAGAATCATGAAAGAAGGTTGTATACATGGAAGAACCCTGGAGATACTAAAAGGTATCAGATAGATTATATAATGGTAAGACAGAGATTTAGGAACCAGGTTTTAAATTGTAAGACATTTCCAGGGGCAGATGTGGACTCTGACCACAATCTATTGGTTATGACCTGTAGATTAAAACTGAAGAAACTGCAAAAAGGTGGGAATTTAAGGAGATGGGACCTGGATAAACTAAAAGAACCAGAGGTTGTACAGAGATTCAGGGAGAGCATAAGGGAGCAATTGACAGGAATGGGGGAAATAAATACAGTAGAAGAAGAATGGGTAGCTTTGAGGGATGAAGTAGTGAAGGCAGCAGAGGATCAAGTAGGTAAAAAGACGAGGGCTAGTAGAAATCCTTGGGTAACAGAAGAAATATTGAATTTAATTGATGAAAGGAGAAAATATAAAAATGCAGTAAGTGAAACAGGCAAAAAGGAATACAAACGTCTCAAAAATGAGATCGACAGGAAGTGCAAAATGGCTAAGCAGGGATGGCTAGAGGACAAATGTAAGGATGTAGAGGCCTATCTCATTAGGGGTAAGATAGATACCGCCTACAGGAAAATTAAAGAGACCTTCGGAGATAAGAGAACGACTTGTATGAATATCAAGAGCTCAGATGGAAACCCAGTGCTAAGCAAAGAAGGGAAAGCAGAAAGGTGGAAGGAGTATATAGAGGGTCTATACAAGGGCGATGTACTTGAGGACAATATTATGGAAATGGAAGAGGATGTAGATGAAGATGAAATGGGAGATACGATACTGCGTGAAGAGTTTGACAGAGCACTGAAAGACCTGAGTCGAAACAAGGCCCCCGGAGTAGACAATATTCCATTGGAACTACTGACGGCCGTGGGAGAGCCAGTCCTGACAAAACTCTACCATCTGGTGAGCAAGATGTATGAAACAGGCGAAATACCCTCAGACTTCAAGAAGAATATAATAATTCCAATCCCAAAGAAAGCAGGTGTTGACAGATGTGAAAATTACCGAACTATCAGCTTAATAAGTCACAGCTGCAAAATACTAACACGAATTCTTTACAGACGAATGGAAAAACTAGTAGAAGCCAACCTCGGGGAAGATCAGTTTGGATTCCGTAGAAACACTGGAACACGTGAGGCAATACTGACCTTACGACTTATCTTAGAAGAAAGATTAAGGAAAGGCAAACCTACGTTTCTAGCATTTGTAGACTTAGAGAAAGCTTTTGACAATGTTGACTGGAATACTCTCTTTCAAATTCTAAAGGTGGCAGGGGTAAAAAACAGGGAGCGAAAGGCTATTTACAATTTGTACAGAAACCAGATGGCAGTTATAAGAGTCGAGGGACATGAAAGGGAAGCAGTGGTTGGGAAGGGAGTAAGACAGGGTTGTAGCCTCTCCCCGATGTTGTTCAATCTGTATATTGAGCAAGCAGTAAAGGAAACAAAAGAAAAATTCGGAGTAGGTACTAAAATTCATGGAGAAGAAATAAAAACTTTGAGGTTCGCCGATGACATTGTAATTCTGTCAGAGACAGCAAAGGACTTGGAAGAGCAGTTGAATGGAATGGACAGTGTCTTGAAAGGAGGATATAAGATGAACATCAACAAAAGCAAAACAAGGATAATGGAATGTAGTCTAATTAAGTCGGGTGATGCTGAGGGAATTAGATTAGGAAATGAGGCACTTAAAGTAGTAAAGGAGTTCTGCTATTTGGGGAGCAAAATAACTGATGATGGTCGAAGTAGAGAGGATATAAAATGTAGACTGGCAATGGCAAGGAAAGCGTTTCTGAAGAAGAGAAATTTGTTAACATCCAGTATTGATTTAAGTGTCAGGAAGTCATTTCTGAAAGTATTCGTATGGAGTGTAGCCATGTATGGAAGTGAAACATGGACGATAAATAGTTTAGACAAGAAGAGAATAGAAGCTTTCGAAATGTGGTGCTACAGAAGAATGCTGAAGATTAGATGGGTAGATCATGTAACTAATGAGGAAGTATTGAATAGGATTGGGGAGAAGAGAAGTTTGTGGCACAACTTGACCAGAAGAAGGGATCGGTTGGTAGGGCATGTTCTGAGGCATCAAGGGATCACCAATTTAGTATTGGAGGGCAGCGTGGAGGGTAAAAATCGTAGAGGGAGACCACGAGATGAATACACTAAGCAGATTCAGAAGGATGTAGGTTGCAGTAGGTACTGGGAGATGAAAAAGCTTGCACAGGATAGAGTAGCATGGAGAGCTGCATCAAACCAGTCTCACGACTGAAGACCACAACAACAACAACATGGAAATTTGTAAAGTCTTCCATTAAAAGAGATGTGCGTCCAGGAAAAAGAGATGAACTGTACTTGTTTCAGTACCTCTGTTTCCCCAACTTGTGTTTGCAGGGAAAAGTTAACTCATGTGACACTCTGCCGATATTCTTACGTGATATTGGCAGAGTTTACCCACGATATGGCCAAAAGGGAATTGTCCCTCAAGCGTACACATCACATGGACTTTTACATGACGACAACACCGACACGAGTAATGTGAGTCGTCTCCTTTGTAATTACGAGTATTTTTTTAACGCTCTTCTTTTGTCGTTGCTGTAGTGACCACCGTAGACATACTCTTAACGCAAGCCACGAGACTCGCATGATCGATTTACACAAATATGTCGTTTGGACCCCGCGACTTCGATAGACAATCATTCTTGCAAATTCCCAAAAAGAGGAAGACAATAATCTGGTCACAAACGAACAGATTCTATATGTATTCGGTTGCATCTTGGGTGTCACATTATTACCTGCTGAGGTGGGTGCCGAAGAATAGGTGAGTGCCGAGGAGAAGAGTGCTTCGACAGAAAGCGGAAATAATAAGAGGTGCAAGTAATCTGAGTGGCACTAGTATTTACCTAACTTTCAATCAGCAAGTCCAATTGTATTCCAGAAATCAGTTAGCCAGAGACAAGCAATGTGTGTGTGTGCATTCCTAACGGACCAAACTGCTGAGGTCATCGGTCCCTAGACTTACACACTGCTGAAACTAACTTACGCTAAGAACAACACACACACTCATGCCCGAGGGAGGACTCGAACCTCCGGTGGGAGGGGCCGCGCAATCCGTGACATGGCGCCTCTAACCGCGCGGCAGCCAACCAGTCATAAACAATGAAATTAGAGGGAAGCTACGAAAGTAGAGAGAAGCTACGAATAAGGCTGCTAATGCAGTCGAAAAATTCCGTAATCAGAGTTGGCGAGATCAGTGCTGCGTCTTCCTTAAGCCGACTAGGTAGTGACGCTGCTCGCGCGTACAGTCGACCGCGGATTGGCGAGGCCGTCACATGGTCTACTGCCATCCTCGGATTGGGTTCTGCCTGGTGTGATATTGATAATGCACGACACCACATTTGCAATAAAGTGGGAGCTGTTTTGAATGCGGTAGATAGTTTGTCTACTGATATAACATGGACAACCAGGTGAAACTGTTTTTTTCCATTGGTACAACAATTTCGCACGTCCACTGTTGTCTGTTCTTATCCCGCTGAGGTTGGTTCTTATTTTACAGCCCAGACTTTTTCTGCAGTACAGTGAAGATCGGAGGCACATACCGATAATGACTCATTTCACTGCTTTTGTCTGGCTGTAGATGTATTGAAGTTGTTGGTAGATACTTTCCTGTCTTTTAATTCCTGATGCGTTAAGGAAGGTAGCTTGTTGATTTTCACAACAAATGGTTCAAATGGCTCTGAGCACTATGGGACTCAACTGCTGTGGTCATAAGTCCCCTAGAACTTAGAACTACTTAAACCTAACTAACCTAAGGACATCACACACATCCATGCCCGAGGCAGGATTCGAACCTGCGATCGTAGCGGTCGCGCGGTTCCAGACTGTAGCGCTTTTAACCGCTCGGCCACTCCGGCCGGCGATTTTCACAACAGCTGATGTATTGGGGGTAAAGGATTCCTTTATATTTTGGTGTATTCTCCGATACCTAGAAAACTTTCCCATCGTATTCGGGGTCAGTAGCCCATAGATACGCGTACACATCGTTATAATTACTATCCACTTTGAGCATTTTAGTTCTACGTCGGTTTTGGCTGCACAGGCATCATTTAGAGCACTGTATTCTACAGCAGAGTACAGCAGACTCGGAGCTGACATTCGGAGAGGAGAGTCACGGGAACCTCGTGTGCTGTTACACAGTTTCATTCCTATATCGGAGTTCCGCCACGGCCTACATTATGTGTTAGCAATAGCTTCAGGTTCACTCCAACGTATGTTGGAGCTCTTTTCCAGAGAATAATGCAGATGTGAAACGTAACGCAAATTTGTGGTTAGTTATTCTGTTGTTTAAGTGGAAACGTGACAGCAGAGGAACTATTGGCGAAGGATTAGAGCACTGTTCTACAGTACGTTCCCGAATGTGGCTCCAACGTAGCCCAGTTATAGGAAGAAATAAATGGATGGCTATTACGTTTATCACATCGAAAAAATAGAAATTACATCATCAATTTCTGTCTGTCGTAGGTACATGTCTGCAGACAGGGTACATATTGAAATTCCTGCTCCTCAGTAACGTCGCTCGTCGCTAGAGGAGCCGAAACAATGTGGCCAGCCCACTGATAAAGTGGAACATCGTGCTTCATTCGTTCTCTGCATTTGAAGGGGAACAGCAGCGCAACATTTAATGTTGCGTTGTGGGAAGATTATGGCAAGCGTCGCATCACACAGAGGTTCTTCTGGTAACCGGTTCTGCAGAAGCTGAAAACCCACCGGAGGTAATGCACCCAGATGGCCTGTAGAGGACACGGTCTCGCCGCAGAACTGCGCTTCAACATTAGCGTGCCATTCGTCTCGCCAAGCGAATATGCCGGCCAATAGCGTTCCTCTAGGCTGGTCTAAATACGACCGCCCAGCGAACGTTCAGTCCGGCAGCTAACGTGAAAACCTCATCCGCTAACCATCCAATTGAAACCCCACAACAGACTAAAACTACTACATGGCCGAACCTGTGGATTGCATCCCTCCACTGTCCTCCACACTAACGAGCGAGGTAGCACTGTGGTTAGCACACTGGACTCGTATTCGGGAGGACTAGGGTTCAATCCTGCGTCCGGCCATCCTGATTTAGGTTTTACGTGATTTTCCTAAATCGCTTCAGGCAAATACCGGGATGGTTCCTTTGAAAATGCACGGCCGACTTCCTTCCCTCCTCTGATGAGACCGATGACCTCACAGTTTGGTCCCCTTCTCCCAACTCATCCACACCTATAATATCTTGAGGTGACCCATCCTGTGCTACGACAACTTTGCACGGATATCCACACCCCCCCCCCCTCTCTCCCGCCCCCTAAATTCTATAAATCTTTGCAGATCCTTGAATGTTGTGCACTCCGCCTCGACCCTTCTACATATTTCTACTTTCCCCCACATGCATCCCTTACTAACTCATAATATTCCCACCTCTCCTCGCTCATATTGAACACCGTTCGACAATCTATACCATCTGCAGACTCGACTCCAATAATCCTATAGGTTCCCTTTGCACGCTGCCACACCTCTACCAACCCTACCCCTGCACATCGTCCACATACTCTCACGTTTCCCGTGATTTCCCTAAATCGTTTCAGGCAAACGCCGGGATGGTTCCTTTGGAACGGCACGGCTAACTTCCTTCCCCATCCTTCCCTAATCCGATGGGACCGATGACCTCGCCGTTTGGTTTGGTCCCGTCCCCCATACCAGCCAACCAACCGGATATCAACCCAGGAGAGAAACACCTGAAGTCGCAAGGCGGAAGGGTCGCCTGCGGAAGAGACCACGACACCGAGCGGTAGCGGAACTAAACACGGCCAACCGACGGCGGACAGGATACAGACAAGACCAAAGCAACCTATGTAAATAATGAAGTGCAATGCGGAAACCTGTGCCACAACGATGTCAAAAGGCCAAGACCAAAGAGGCACTCAATCCTAATCGCAACCACACAGAAAGACCAAGTGCCAAGCGAGGTTGTTATCCAGTAGTCCGTGGCACAGAGATGATGTTAACCGACTATATTAGACGAGCGTACAGAAATGGGTGACCGTTCTTTTTTCCCTTTACCGATTTTTCATCTTCCCTTGCCCGGTATTGGTGGGGGATGGGCTGTTTGCGGTACAGTCAATCCGCTCTTCGGCCGATAGGCAAGAAAGTCTACATGAGATGAAAGAATAATAAGCAGGAAGGTGATATATTTAGAACTAATTTAAAACTTTTCGAAGACGAAAATGAAATGGTAGTCTACATATCAGATACGACTTCCTTCGCTTTTAGTTAAAAACAGTTATAAAAAATCGTAAACACTAGACGATTACATTTAAATCATGCCTGTGTTGTTAAGAAGAAAGATAGAATGTTCCTTCGGAGATGCATGTAAGTTCCAAGGAACAGGCACTGCGACGACTATAGCCGTTATGAAATACATGAAATGTATTCGCAGTTGCAAGAAAGAATAACCAACAGCTGTGTAATGGAACCATTATAATGAAAATTTGTTCTGGACCGCGACTCGAACCCGGATTTCCCGCTCTACGCGAGCGGTCACCTTAACAGCTGAAGCTATCCATGCACGACTCACGACCAGACACAAACTCCCATATGTCGTCGTTCATGGGTCACAGTCGTTCAAGGTGCCCTGCTTTTTTATGATATTGAGTGTATTTCGATGTGATAATTAACACTTTAATACTGCACCTAGTAATTTGTAATTAATATCTGTGGCGTATATACTGTAAGTAGGCTGTTTAGGTTTTTATATTGGTAACGCCACGTAGCGCTCTGTATGAAAATCACTGGCTGTGCTGTGTGCAGTCTGTGGCTGGTTTGCATTGTTGTTCGCTATTGTAGTGTTGGGCAGCTGGATGTTAACAGCGCGTAGCGTTGCGCAGTTGGAGGTGAGCCGCCAGCAGTGGTGGATGTGGGGAGAGACGGCGGAATCTTGATAGCGGACGATGTGGACGTGTGTCTATCAGAGACAGTAAATTTGTAATATTGGATATCGTGGACTGATATATATATTATGGCTTTTGAACACTATTAAGGTAAATACATTGTTTGTTCTCTATCAAAATCTTTCATTTGCTAACTATGCCTATCAGTAGTTAGTGCCTTCAGTAGTTTGAATCTTTTATTTAGCTGGCAGTAGTGGCGCTCACTGTATTGCAGTAGTTCGAGTAACGAAGATTTTTGTGAGGTAAGTGATTTGTGAAACGTATAGGTTAATTTAGTCAGGGCCATTCTCTTGTAGGGATTATTGAAAGTCAGATTGCGTTGCGCTAAAATATATTGTGTCAGTTTAAGCACAGTCATGTATAATTTTTCTAAGGGGACGTTTCAATACCTAAGAAGTTTCATACGAAACCATGTCGCAGACTTTAGAGCGGTCACCTAGCGAATGGGACTTGCGGGTCCGAAGGATGGGGTAGGCGGCCTTATTATGCATGGTCGGTTCAGAGTTCCCTCTGAAGGGATGTAGTTACGCTGCTGAAAAGGTAAATCCGAATTTACTAGACGACGACGAACAAAATTACTCACTGCCATAAAATGCATTAACTAACCCAATTATCCCAGCATAACGCCGGGAAGCACTTACATTAGTGTCGCAAGATTTTTACCTGTGGAAATGTAAAACAGGAACAAGACGATAAGTCCTCGTTCGCAGTGCATCCATGCGTGCAAATGTTAAGAAGTCATAACGTTTCACTCAAGTGCGCAAAAGTTTCCCGGGCAGCGTATTCTGACCAGGCGCCTCTTTTGTTCGGGGCGTTCTGAGTGTGCTACTGCCTGCGCTAACTGGCGGAGGCCGACGTCTCGCGCTGTATAATCGGGCCCTTGTCTTGCCGTGCCCCACAGCGCGCTCTGGCTGCCGGCATGAAGTAATTTCCCGCGGTTGGCGGCGGAGCCGCCGGCTGGATATTTTGCGGTCTCGGGCGGGGACACAGACAAGAGCGGGTAATAACGGGTCACCGCTTGCGACGGACCTGCCACAAGAGGCGGGTAATTCTTTCACTCCGCTGACGGCTCGCGAAGCCCCTGCAGTTGACTCGCTGGCCTACTGACACGCTGAACACAACGGGAATGCCTCGCACTATCTTCCCGTCTTTCGGTTCTTACGTCTCTCTTCCTAGATTCTGGCAAAAATTACTTCGGCTAAAATTTCACCAACTGTACGAAAGTCAACGATGTGCAGAATTTGTTCTTTTTTTTCCTTCACGAGTTTATCGCGTGGTTTTACTCCGTCCCTTAGTTTTGTCTGGCCGGTGCTAATTTAGATCTTCTCAGGCACCTTAACATTTACAGAGACACAGAGCGGTAATTACCGTCTCCTAAATTTCTTACGTCTACTGTCCCAGCCGATGTCAGTTAATGAACAGCTATTGAATATTCCTCTAAGTTTTGGGTACGCAGCCGCAAGAATTCTCCTTCTTCTTCTAATATTTCGGCTTTATAACGTCCAGCCATCTTCAGAGTGAGCCGCAAGACTGCCGCTCCAGTGCTCGCTTCGTCCCTTTATACTTGTGTACCGCGCAACTACGCATGCGGCCACAGATGCAAATGCACCGCAGACGTTGGTCGGCGGCAGAGACATGCACAATGCGCGAGTTACATCTATGACTCCGCAGTCGATCTGTGTTGGCATGTCGATATACCATAGTGAGCTGCACTGTGACGATGTCCTTGTGAATTTATTACACCAAGTGCCGGATTCCATGATTTATCAAGGTTGAAACCACTACCTTTATTAATTAAATTTGTCGTCAAGCGAATCTCAATTGCCTCCTTCACTATGGAGTCCCATCCCAAAAAGATGATGTAGTTGCCAAAATGTCGACGTTGTCATACAACATACTGTGACCAGTATCAATACAGTGCTCTGCCACTGCCGACTTGTTAGGTTGTAAAAGTCGTGTGTACCTGCGGTGTTCTGTACATCTTTCTTGGACAGTACGAGTTGTTTGTCGAATGTAAGAAAGCCCACATTCTCATGAAATTTTGTAAACTCCAAATTTTCGGAGCAGAAAATCATCTTTGACGGAGCCCACGAGTGCAGCTGTCTTGTGTGGAGAACGAAAAATCACTTTTACATTGTATCTGCTGAGAATCCGTCCCACTTTTGATGAGAGGCTACCCACATATGGAAGGAAGGCCATCGATTTAAAGGTTTCTTCGTATTCTTCTGCTTTATTTGTGGCCTCTTTCGGTTTCATTTTCAGTGCCTTCTGTATTTGCTGTGGGGAGTACACATTGTCTTCAAAGACTCTTTGTAAGTGGAAAGTTCATCTTGCAGACTGCCTTCGTCGGAAATAATATGCGCTCTATGGGTCAAAGCTCGGAGAACACTCATCGTCTGGGTAGGATGATGGCAGCTATTTGCAGTCAGAACATGTTTGAATAAATCTGAAATCTCTTTCTCAAAACTTCTTTCAATAAGTTGAAGAGATTCTGGCAGGGGAACCTTTGTGAGTGGTGAGCACATTTTCCCACAAGAGGCCTCAACAACGGTACCAGGTGTTTGGCAACGTCATAGGTCGGAGAGCCTATGTTACTCACTATGAGGCGGAGAGGAACATCTTTCTTGTGGATCTTTGGTAGTCCATAAAATCTAGGAGGCACCGCACCACTTGGTTTCAATCTCCGAACAATTTCTGGTGGGAAGTGAGAATCATTCAGAAGCGAAGCAGTTTTCTTCGCCACTCAATTAGTGGGATCCTTGCTGATCTTTCGGTACATGCTGTCACTCAATAAATTGTACATTTTGTCATGGTATTCGTCCCGAGACAATAAAACAGTAGCATTACCTTTATCTGCTGGGAGTACCACCGTCTGAGTATCCTGGCGAAGCTTATGTAGTGCAGCCCTCTCTGCCACAGATAAATTGCTCCTTGTGGGCGAGCCTTCATAATTGTACGCCATGTTTCACGTCTTATTTCCTCTGCCGAATCCGAGGGAAGTGGTCGACCCGCTTCTTCAATGGCGCTGATAAAGGAAGGTAATGGCAGAACCTATGGCGTGGCTGCAAAATTCAGTCTCTTACTCAAGACCATCATCGTAGCATCGTCCAAATGGTCATATTAATGACAGGGCGTCGAATAACAGTTTCTCGCTGCAATGTCATCTTCAGTCGACTAAATTTTGAAGTCTGTCTGGATGTGACCACCTCACGAAACCAGTCTGATTTGGCCCAAGTTGTACCATCAATCCAATTCCAAGAATCATAGGGTATCACTACAGACATCTTCAGGTGCAGGCGATAAAGTTCTTCAGTTATTGAATACATTATACAAGCCCGACAATCACTTTCTTTATCGTGTGATGTTTCTCATGGACTTAGGCTTCCGCCTACTTATTTCGCATTTCACTTGTCGTTTTAAATTTTTGGCAGAACCCAGCTATTGCTTCTGTTTTCCTAGTTTCGTCCATTTTCTGTGTTGCTGTTGCAAGTACATGAAATTATTTTTCCTGAGTTTTGTTGTTTAAGCAATGACCGCACTCATTCATACTCCTTTTCGTTGCATTTCTCCTTGTTCCTTTCGCTCTTAAATGGAATCCATTCTAAGTAAGTTATATTGTAAGTAAGGTTCCAGTACCACTGCATTAAACATTTATTGATTATACAACAGCTGTTTCGGAAGATTTCCACTTTCAAGTACATCTATGTAAATATAACATAAAATCTTGTGTGACTCAATCTGATAACTGTTCTCGCTATATTTCACTTTAAATTCTAAAATATCGATTTCACGTAGATTTTGTGCTGTTTTATACAGTTTGGTGTAATATTTCGATACAATATTGTAGACATTTCCTGTAATTTTTTTACCGTTCACACCACAGTGGTAAATATAAAACATCTATGATATGAACTGCCCTTTTGACAATACACATAATAGATGTTTTATATTTACCACTGTCGTGTGAAGTGTAAAACAATTACAGGAAATATCTACAATAATATATAAAAAATTTACGCCACACTGTATAACACAGCATACAATCGACATTAAATCGATATTTTAGAATGTCTCGTGAACTGTGAAGAGAACAGTTTGCCAGATACAGTCACACCAAATGTTATATAAACGCCTTGACAACGTAGACATACTTGAAAATGCAGAGGCCGGTGTGGCCGAGCGGTTCTAGGCGCTTCAGTCTGAAACCGCGCGACACAGGTTCGAATCCTGCCTCGGGCATGGATGTGTGTGATTTCCTTAGGTTAGTTAGGTTTAAGTAGTTCTAAGTTCTAGGGGACTCGTGACCTCAGATGTTAAGTCCGATTGTGCTCAGAGCCATTTGAACCATCTGAAAATGGAAATCTTCCGAAACAGCTGTTGTAATAATCAATAAATGTTCTAACCAGTGATACTGGAACCTTAATTACAAGGTCCTTTCAAGACAAATTTTACTGCAGGAAGTAAAATACACTGACGAGCCAAAGACAGTGATACAACTTCCTAATGTAGCACAGGGCCCCTGCGAGCACGCAGAAGTGCCGCAACACGACTGGCGTGGACTCGGATAATGTCTGAAGTACTGATGGAGGGAAATGGCACCATGAATCCTGTACAGCTGTCCATAAATCCGAAATAGTAGGAGGGGGTGGAGACCTCATCTGAACGGTACAGTGCAAGACATCCCATATATCCTCAATAACGTTCATGTCTGGGGAGTTTGATGGCCAGCGGAAGTGTTTTAATTCAGAAGAGTGTTCCTGGAGACCCCCTGTGGCAATTCTGGATGTGTGGGGTGTCACATTTGAACCAATTTCAGTTTCTTATTGCACTCAACGATATTGAAAATGTCCTCTAAATCTACAAGTTTAGGTTTACCAACTATCAGGCAATCTTCTTAGGTGTCGCAGAGTCAGAAAGATCTCGCGTATTCCTATCTTTCACGGAAATCAGTCTTTCCATTTGTCTGTAACTAATTCAGTTATCCCACATAACTGCAACCCGGGCGAAATGTGGCACAACCCATCTTATCTCTTTTAGATACTTTGAGTCCTTCCGTTTCCATGTGCAAGGAGATTTCAGCAGTTTAGTTTAAAAATTCTAGAAAGGATTTGGCGTTACTTTGTCTGCAGAAACCGACATAAGACGGGCAGTCAATAAGTAATTCAACACTTTTTTTCTCGGCCAATTTCGGTTGAAAAAGATACAGAATTTGTTGTGGGACATCGTGTAATATTCGCACCTCAGCCCCCATAGTTTCATGAAGTTCCGATAGGCGGTTGACACTAAACGTAGCCTTCAAAATGACGTCTGTAGCGGAGATGCGTTCCTAGCAGACAGCTCTCACTGAGCGTCTTTTGGTGGAAAAAAGAGTTCCGAAAATATTCATAGGCACTTACAGAATGCTACGGAATCGTGGCTATAAACAAAAGCACTGCGAGTCGCTGGGCGTGGCGTCTGTCATCACTGTAACAGTATCGCGCAAACCCGTCCGATCTCCCGCGTGACGCAGGACGCACACAGCTTCGTCTCCTGCAATGTTGGAACATACGGACACTCTCATTCGAGGTGATCCACGGATCACAGTCAGACACCTCGCTTCTCAACTGGACTAACAAGAACTGACACACTCGTCCACCATTTCGCGTACTCAAAGGTGTGTGCCCCTGGGTTCCTCGCTACCTAACAGAAGACCATGAAGAGCAACAAAGGACCATAAGTACGAAATTACTTCCGTGTTACGAGGCTGCCCGTAACAATTTTTGTCGAACATCGTTACAGAGGACGAAAGATGGGTGTATCATTTCGAACCAGAAACAAAACTGCAATGCATGGAGCGACGCCACACCACAACTTCTCTGAAGGAAAAGTTGAAAGACGCGTCATCAGCCGGTAAAGTCATGGGGACGGTATTCTGGGACTCTCGAAGGGCCTATTCTGTTTGATGTCCTCCCTCATGGTACAACGATATACTCTGAAGTGCTCTATGCTACTCTGAGTATGTTGAAGGAACGACTCCAGCGTGCTCGATGCCACCAAAAGGCAAATGAACTTCTCTTTCTCCATGACAACGCAAGGCCATTCACAAGTCTGTGCACCCACGAGAAGCTCACAGAACTTTATTGGACCGTTCTTCCTCATCAACACTACAGTCCGTATCTCGCACCTTACGACTTCCATTTGGCCCAATGAAGGATGCACTTCATGGGAAGTCGTACGTGGATGGTGGGGAGGATACCGGTGTAACAAGACGTTGACTCGTCGGAGGATACGGGCCGCCCAGTATGGTGCCACCAGGCTGTTGTATTGAACGGAAATTATGTTGCAAAATACGGTTTTGTAGCCAAAAGATTGGGGAATAGTATGGTGTATTGGAATCCTGGACAAAAGAAACGTGTTTTCAGAAAAAATGTGTTTCATTAATTATTGAACGTGCCTCATGTAAGTCTACTTGCGCAACTACCCGCTAATGTTTATTTGGAGAATGATTTAAAGTCAGATCTGTTGTTCCTTCCAGGATTTGAATGTTTGTCTCCCAGTTCTTCAGCACTTTACCGAAATGGCTTTAGATAGACTGTACTTACTTTCAGTGTGTAAGACATTCTGTGTCTATGAACCGTTTCTGATTAATAGACATCTGTCGTGCCCGAAATTTGAATGATGATTTTCAGACAGATGATGCCCATGGCTTTCTTCCTTGAGTTAATTGACGACTCTAGAGGCAGGAAGTGTATCCGGCTTCGAAATCAAAAGAAAGAAATGTAAACAGCGGATTATCCCCTAGCAAATAGAGAGAATCATAGTGTGTGTGTGTGTGTGTGTGTGTGTGTGTGTGTGTGTGTGTGATGAAACTCCAATAAACCAGTTGTTTGTTAAAAAAAGAAAAAAAGCATTCATTTTGGAATGAAAATAACAGTGTTAAGTGTGTCCATATCTTCCTTTATTCTACTTTTCCAAATACAGATTTTTTATTTTGGAAAATTTAATAATGAGTTCCGTCTACTTTCTTTTCGATAGCGAATTTTCTTCGTTCATGAACATCACGGCGTCAACGGGTTCTGAAAGACCTCTATTACGAAGTCCACACGCCAGAGACGTGCTTCTGTGAATTTTTGTGGTTTCTGTTGTATACGATCACAAAGACACATCTTCTACTGACTGTTTTTGCTGTCATTTTAAAGCACCAAGAAAATAGAACTAAAGGATCTGAAGTGTAAAAGCGTCTACTCTCTTTTCAATAAGATATGACCGTATGTCAACGTAACTTCGTACACGTACACACACCATCGACTGGTACACTATGTGATCAAAAGTGTCCAGACACCTGTCTGAAAATGACTTAAAAGCTCGTGGTGTCCTCCATAGGTAATGCTGTAATTCAGTATGGTGTTGGTCCACCCTTAGCCTTGATGACAGCTTCCACTCTCGCAGCCATACGTTCAATCAGGTGCTACAAGGTTTGTTGGGGAATGGCAGCCCATTCTTCACGGAGTGCTGCAGTGAGGAGAGGTACCCATGTCGGAGGGTGGGGCCTGGCACGAAGTTGGCGATCCAAAACATCCCAAAGGAGTTTTATAGGATTCAGGTCAGCATTGTGTGCAGGCTAGTCCATTACAGGGATGTTATCTTCGTGTAACCATTCCGCCAGACGTCGTGCATTACGAACAGGTGCTCTAACGTGTTGAAAGATGCAATCGCCTTCCCCGAATTGTCCAACAACAATGGGAATCAAGAAGGTGCTGTCGGCCTGTGTTGTGATGGTGCCACGCAAAGCAACAAGGGGTGCAAGCCCCCTCCATGAAAAACACGACCACACCATAATATCACCGCCTCCGAATTTTACTGTTGGCACTAACACGCTGGCAGATAACGTTCACCAGGCATTCGCCATTCCCACACCCTGCCAACGGATCACCACATTGTGTACCATCATTCGTCACTCCACACAACGTTTTTCCACTGTTCAATTGTCCAATGTTTACCCTCCTTCCACCAAGCCAGGCGGCGTTTGGCATTTTCCAGCGTGATGTGTGGCTTATGAGCAGCCGCTCGATCATGATATCCGAATGTTCTCCCCTCCCACCTAACTATCGTAGTACTTGCAGTACATGCTGATGCAGTTTGGATTTCCTGTGTGAAGGTCTGCATGGATGTCTGCCTATTACACAATGCGACCCTCTTCGATTGTCGGTGGTCTCTGTCAGTCAACAGAAGAGGTCGGCCTGTACACTTTAGCGCTGTACGTGTCCTTCCACGTTTCCACTTCACTATCGCATCGAAAACAGTGGTCCTAGGGATGTTTAGGAGTGTGGAAATCTCGTGTACAGACGTATGACACAAGCGACACCCAATCACCTGACCACGTTCGAAGTCCGTGAGTTCCGCGGAGCGCCCGATTCTGCTCTCTCACGATGTCTAATGACTTCTGACGTCGCTGATATGGAGTACCTGGCAGTAGGTGGCAGCACAATGCACCTAATATGATGCACGTATGTTTTTGGGGGTGTCCGGATACTTTTCATCACATAGTGTATGTAAATGATTAGAGTGTGACCAGTAGAACAGCCATCAGAGTACCTTGATGCTTTGCATGTTTGGTGCTGTTGCCAGGCCTAGCAGGATATATAATGGGTGTTAATGGTGTCAGGTGTTGAATGTTCACTGTGAATGACGTAGAGATGCTGCATACGCATGTGGAACATTTTTATCAGCAACTGGCAGCGTTTGGAAGGGACCTCATTGTGGGTATGAGTTTGGGCGTCCGGTCGAATCGTACAGTATAGAGATTTATGGGGTCATTCAGATGTGACGGTGGCCCGATGTTGGGCTGCATGGGAACCTGAGTGCAAGCGCACTCATCAACCACGACTGACCGCCACGCTGGTGGATCACCATATTGTGCATCAAGCACAGTGATTCATATCGGCGCTTGCTATCAGCGAACAATACAATGTCCTATCCCATCCTGTACCAGAGACTGGAGGCTAGCAGGGAATTACTCTCCCAACCGCAGGCTGCTGTTACCATCACAAACCGCTGGGTTTGGAGAAGTGCCGTGACCGGGAAGATGGACTGCTTATGAATATCGAGGTTCTGCACTACCTTGGTTTGCCGTTGTCGACGAATATGGTGGCGACCTAGGAAGCGGTCCCATTCTTCCACTGTTTTGGAGAGTAGTGGTGTTATTTCTGGCGCCTTGGTGTGGGGATGCATGGGGTATGATTGCAGGTTACGGCTAGTCTTGAGTGATAGAACTCTAAAGGCACAAGCATACATGATGGAGATCTAGCGTCTCCTTATGTTACATATCATGTGACAATATTGAGGTATCATATTTCAACAGGACAGTGCCAGTTTAGAAACGGAAAACTTTATAACCGTCTATGTTATGTTGAAGTATCCCATTGGCCTGTGAGCGCCCCAGTTCTGTCCCGATAGAACAAGTGTGGATCGACTCTGTCGTAGTGTCAATATATGGGACATAAATAACCGGTAGGAGCAACTGACGGCCAGATAGCCTCAGAAGAGGATTTAAGAATTATATGACAACGTTCCCCCCCCCCCCCCCCCCATGGACCATGGACCTTGCCGTTGGTGGGGAGGCTTGCGTGCCTCAGCGATACAGATAGCCGTACCGTAGGTGCAACCACAAAGGAGGGGTATCTGTTGAGAGGCCAGACAAACGTGTGGTTCCTGAAGAGGGGCAGCAGCCTTTTCAGTAGTTGCAAGGGCAACAGTCTGGATGATTGACTGATGTGGCCTTGTAACAATAACCAAAACGGCCTTGCTGTGCTGGTACTGCGAACGGCTGAAAGCAAGGGGAAACTACAGCCGTAATTTTTCCCGAGGGCATGCAGCTTTACTGTATGATTACATGATGATGGCGTCCTCTTGGGTAAAATATTGCGGAGGTAAAATAGTCCCCCATTCGGATCTCCGGGCGGGGACTACTCAAGAGGATGTCGTTATCAGGAGAAAGAAAACTGGCGTTCTACGGATCGGAGCGTGGAATGTCAGATCCCTTAATCGGACGGGTAGGTTAGAAAATTTAAAAAGGGAAATGGATAGGTTGAAGTTAGATATAGTGGGAATTAGTGAAGTTCGGTGGCAGAAGGAACAAGACTTCTGGTCAGGTGACTACAGGGTTATAAACACAAAATCAAATAGGGGTAATGCAGGAGTAGGTTTAATAATGAATAGGAAAATAGGAATGCGGGTAAGCTACTACAAACAGCATAGTGAACGCATTATCGTGGCCAAGATAGATACGAAGCCCACACCTACTACAGTAGTACAAGTTTATATGCCAACTAGCTCTGCAGATGACGAAGAAATTGAAGAAATGTATGATGAAATAAAAGAAATTATTCAGATTGTGAAGGGAGACGAAAATTTAATAGTCATGGGTGACTGGAATTCGAGTGTAGGAAAAGGGAGAGAAGGAAACATAGTAGGTGAATATGGATTGGGGGACAGAAATGAAAGAGGAAGCCGCCTGGTAGAATTTTGCACAGAGCACAACATAATCATAACTAACACTTGGTTTAAGAATCATGAAAGAAGGTTGTATACATGGAAGAACCCTGGAGATACTAAAAGGTATCAGATAGATTATATAATGGTAAGACAGAGATTTAGGAACCAGGTTTTAAATTGTAAGACATTTCCAGGGGCAGATGTGGACTCTGACCACAATCTATTGGTTATGACCTGTAGATTAAAACTGAAGAAACTGCAAAAAGGTGGGAATTTAAGGAGATGGGACCTGGATAAACTAAAAGAACCAGAGGTTGTACAGAGATTCAGGGAGAGCATAAGGGAGCAATTGACAGGAATGGGGGAAATAAATACAGTAGAAGAAGAATGGGTAGCTTTGAGGGATGAAGTAGTGAAGGCAGCAGAGGATCAAGTAGGTAAAAAGACGAGGGCTAGTAGAAATCCTTGGGTAACAGAAGAAATATTGAATTTAATTGATGAAAGGAGAAAATATAAAAATGCAGTAAGTGAAACAGGCAAAAAGGAATACAAACGTCTCAAAAATGAGATCGACAGGAAGCGCAAAATGGCTAAGCAGGGATGGCTAGAGGACAAATGTAAGGATGTAGAGGCCTATCTCACTAGGGGTAAGATAGATACCGCCTACAGGAAAATTAAAGAGACCTTTGGAGATAAGAGAACGACTTGTATGAATATCAAGAGCTCAGATGGAAACCCAGTTCTAAGCAAAGAAGGGAAAGCAGAAAGGTGGAAGGAGTATATAGAGGGTCTATACAAGGGCGATGTACTTGAGGACAATATTATGGAAATGGAAGAGGATGTAGATGAAGATGAAATGGGAGATATGATACTGCGTGAAGAGTTTGACAGAGCACTGAAAGACCTGAGTCGAAACAAGGCCCCCGGAGTAGACAATATTCCATTGGAATACTGACGGCAGTGGGAGAGCCAGTCCTGACAAAACTCTACCATCTGGTGAGCAAGATGTATGAAACAGGCGACATACCCTCAGACTTCAAGAAGAATATAATAATTCCAATCCCAAAGAAAGCAGGTGTTGACAGATGTGAAAATTACCGAACTATCAGCTTAATAAGTCACAGCTGCAAAATACTAACACGAATTCTTTACAGACGAATGGAAAAACTAGTAGAAGCCAACCTCGGGGAAGATCAGTTTGGATTCCGTAGAAACACTGGAACACGTGAGGCAATACTGACCTTACGACTTATCTTAGAAGAAAGTTTAAGGAAAGGCAAACCTACGTTTCTAGCATTTGTAGACTTAGAGAAAGCTTTTGACAATGTTGACTGGAATACTCTCTTTCAAATTCTAAAGGTGGCAGGGGTAAAATACAGGGAGCGAAAGGCTATTTACAATTTGTACAGAAACCAGATGGCAGTTATAAGAGTCGAGGGACATGAAAGGGAAGCAGTGGTTGGGAAGGGAGTAAGACAGGGTTGTAGCCTCTCCCCGATGTTGTTCAATCTGTACATTGAGCAAGCAGTAAAGGAAACAAAAGAAAAATTCGGAGTAGGTATTAAAATTCATGGAGAAGAAATAAAAACTTTGAGGTTCGCCGATGACATTGTAATTCTGTCAGAGACAGCGAAGGACTTGGAAGAGCAGTTGAATGGAATGGACAGTGTCTTGAAAGGAGGATATAAGATGAACATCAACAAAAGCAAAACAAGGATAATGGAATGTAGTCTAATTAAGTCGGGTGATGCTGAGGGAATTAGATTAGGAAATGAGGCACTTAAAGTAGTAAAGGAGTTTTGCTATTTGGGGAGCAAAATAACTGATGATGGTCAAAGTAGAGAGGATATAAAATGTAGGCTGGCAATGGCAAGGAAAGCGTTTCTGAAGAAGAGAAATTTGTTAACATCGAGTATAGATTTAAGTGTCAGGAAGTCATTTCTGAAAGTATTCGTATGGAGTGTAGCCATGTATGGAAGTGAAACATGGACGATAAATAGTTTGGACAAGAAGAGAATAGAAGCTTTCGAAATGTGGTGCTACAGAAGAATGCTGAAGATTAGATGGGTAGATCACATAACTAATGAGGAAGTATTGAATAGGATTGGGGAGAAGAGATGTTTGTGGCACAACTTGACCAGAAGAAGGGATCGATTGGTAGGGCATGTTCTGAGGCATCAAGGGATCACCAATTTAGTATTGGAGGGCAGCGTGGAGGGTAAAAATCGTATAGGGAGACCAAGAGATGAATACACTAAGCAGATTCAGAAGGATGTAGGTTGCAGTAGGTACTGGGAGATGAAAAAGCTTGCACAGGATAGAGTAGCATGGAGAGCTGCATCAAACCAGTCTCAGGACTGAAGACCGCAACAACAACAAACATGACATCGTTGTCAACGAAATCACACATATTTTTTAAAGGAACACGCCGTTCTATCGTTTATTTAAGTACAACTAAGGATTCGGCCTTTTATGCCATTTTCAAGTATCTGATGTCTTTGAAATATATTGCAGGACACTTAACATGTTGCCAAGCTCACAGCTGACCATAAATTATGAAGCGTTTTTTTAACTGCTTGGATCCTGTTAGCCGTTAGTTGTGTGAACTGTAAATGTGTTCCATTCCGCTTGGCTGCGTGGGTAGGTTCTTAATCAGTACTGGATCAGGCATTTTACAGCTGCTGTACGTTGATTGGTGTTGGCAGCCATGCCCAATTGTCATCATATTGGTGTATATCATCTGGTAATAACGTGGTCGAATCGGTCGGCGGGACATGGCTCAAAGCCCTAAAAGCTCCACAAACGCTCATCACGACGTCGTCAAAAACGAAGTCAGTCCAGTATACCACAATAGGCCAACAGGGCGACTATTTCAGTATACCTATACTTAGGCCCCTATTACAAGTTACAGCACTTTTAACGAGTTTGACTTTACTGCAGCTACATATTCCTTAACTTAATTTATTGTAAACAATTCAACGAGTTTCAAAAGCATTAATACCTAAAACTGTAAATCTAGACGAAAGAATAACTTTAAATTCCTTTTTTTACGCTTTAAGGGCAAGTGCTCATCTGTTATTTACCAACGTAAGCCTCTTTTTCCTAAGTACGACGTGCTCCCACGATTATTTACTGATATGATACAAGATAGTGTTTTTACATCTGGCATTTCGTGGGGAGCCAATATTTTTCATAATTTATGGCTAACTTTGAGCTTGCCAACATGTTGAGTGTCCTGTAATATATGTTAGAGACACAAAATAATGTACTTGAAAATACAAAAGGCCGAAACTGGGTCGTACTTAGTACACAATAAAACACTCAAATGGCCATGTCTTCCTTTAAATTCTGTTGGCAAGTTCTTTGTAAATTTAACTCGATTTTCTAATGACTGAAGTTGCATCACACATTCTCAACCAGTGAAGTTCCACTTCGTTTGCTTCTCCCTTTCTGGGTGCTTGACTTTTCTTGTCAGGCAGTGGATTATTATCATCTTCTTTCCGCGTGGAGCACAGCCTCTATTATTAAGCTTTACATTCGTTATCCTGTCTCGGTTTCGCCAAAAATACCCACTATGACTACTCAGAAGCATTTTGTTTTATTAATGAAATTCTATCTTTAGAATTTCTGAGTCGAATATTCCAAAACTTTTCTCGCTAAATTATGGTCGCGGAATACCAGCAGTGACGCGTTGCATTCCTTCCGGTAGTTTCGAGCCAGTGAGAGAAATTTTCCTCAGCTTGAATGGAAACGTCACCTGCGCTCAGAGACTCCGGCTACTGTTGACCTGCAAAACGCGGAAGCTAGTAGCGTAGCCGTAAGTAGCGCATAATGAACGCAAATGAGAAAGAGAGGAGGCGGATCTCTATTTCAGCGTCGTGGGCGGAGGAGCAGAAACGCTTCCCGCTGTGACTGCAGTGGAAAATGCGGACGTAATTCCTTGCCGTCGAGCGTGACTGCCGCAGAGATGCCGGTTCCAAAATTAGGGGTTTTTTCATTGCAGAGGGCAGCCAGTTACCCTACAGCAGGCGGTATGAATGCAGGACCGGCGCGGAATGAAGAGTAAATAGCAAAGTGGAAAGTTGGATTTGTAGTAGTACCAAGGAAAATTACTCATAAATATCCGCTTTGCACAAATAAGCCGTACACCATCAAGTGCACATTTAACACATCCAAGCTCTTTTCTTGGAGTAGCTTTAAACATTACTTTCCTAGGGAATAGCGTAGAGCGACAATTCAGTCCCGACCATCGAAAAGGAACTATAGCTAGGTAAAAGGAGATTCAGTACTTAATTCAACACATTTTATTTCTGGGCCAAATTCGACTGAAAAACTGCTGAATTTGGTATGGCACATTGTGGAATATTTCCTCTTCAAACTCTGTAGTTTCAAGAAGTTCCAACAGGTGGTGGTTACACATAGCTTTCAAAATGGCTTCTGCAACCGAGGTACGTTGCAAGCAGAGCTCCCTTTGAGTTTCTTTTGGCGGAAAACCAGAGCATCGCAGATTGGTTGATTGATTGAGAGGAATTATGGAACCAAATGGAGAGGTCATCAGTCCCGCGATTCCGAAGTTAGTCAAAGAAGGAAAGGGCTCCGCTAAAAGTGGACGGATCCAGTCAGCGGTAGCAAATTATAAAATAATAAACATTAATCATATACAGTAAGAGGCATAAAAGGTGAAACCAAATCTAAAAACTGGAAGAAAGGGGCGGTTATGGGGTCACAGACCGAGAAGACTGTAAAATAAGTTCCAACTACAACCAGAGGATGACAAATTAAACGCCTTTCAGCCATAAATTTTCAATCTTATTTTATTGGCCAACCAGTTTCAGCGTTTTACTACGCCATATTCAGGCCCCTGACAGACGTGTAGGAATAATCTACCTCGCTACCCCTGCTCCAAGACTAAAGTAGAACCTTATAACTGGAAATAAAACCACTTTCACGGAGGAAACTGAGAACCAGTTAAAACCGTCCGTGAACCGTCTGCTAATATTAAATTTAAGGAATCTGGAAGACGATACCTAGCACGAAGTGCCGAAAGAAGGGGACATTCTACCAATATGTGGGATACCGTCAGTCTGACTCCACAATCACAATGTGAGGGTGGGTCGTCACGTAGGAGGAAACAGTGGGTGGGCCTGGTATGACCAACGCGTAGACGGCATAAAGCAGTGGACTCCTTCCGAGAGAAGATGAAGCGAGAGCGCCACACTACAGTAGACACCTTGATTGTGCGGAGTTTATTACTGTGAGGAGTAGCGCACCATGTTTGGGCAAAGGGAGATTTGACGTAAATCCGCGTATCCACAGCTGGAATCATGAAAGGAAATGGCTGGTAAGTATCTGCTTCTGTTGCCAAACGGTCAGCCAGTTCATTCCCTCGGATGCCCACATGACTTGGGACCCAGAAAAGACAACGGAACAGGTGGCACGGCCAAGGTGCAGAGAGAAGGTCATGGATAGCTGAGACGAAAGGGTGACAAGATTAGTATTGATCGATAGCCTGCAGGCTGAGAACATCACAGATATTAACAGGCGACCGTCCGGAGTGGTCGTGCTGTTCTAGGCGCTACAGTCTGGAACCGTGCGACCACTACGGTCGCAGGTTCGAATCCTGCCTCGGGCATGGATGTGTGTGGTGTCCTTAGGTTAGTTAGGTATAAGTAGTTCTACGTTTTAGGGGACTGATGACCTCAGAAGTTAAGTCCCATAGTGCTCAGAGCCATTTGAACCATTTATTAACAGGCTCTTGCAGAATGTCAAAGGGGACCTGGCAGTGAGCAAAACCACGGTGATTCTGTCACATCATCCCAACAAGGTCGGGCAAACCAATCCGATCTCCCGCATGGCGACTGGCCGTACACACCCTAAGGAAACTGAAGAAACGACTTAAGCGTGTTCGTCACCACAAAAATGCAAACGAACTAAATCTTCTCCATGACCACTCAAGGCTTCACACAAGTCTATCCACCCGAGAGCAGTTCACAAAACTTCAGTGCACTGTTTGTCATCATCCACCCTATAGTCCGATTCTCGCACCATCTGACTTCCATCTGTTTGGCCCATTGAAGGATGCTTCCTGCAGAAAGCAGTACGTATATGATGGGGTGGTTACTGATGCAGCAAGACATTGGCCCCTACTTCAAAAAAATGGTTCAAATGGCTCTGAGCACTATGGGACTTAACATCTATGGTCATCAGTCCCCTAGAACTTAGAACTACTTAAACCTAATTAACCTAAGGACATCACACAACACCCGGCCCCTACTTCGGTCAGTAGAGTGGTAACATGTAAGGTAGCGCAAGGCCGTCGCACTGAACTGAGATTATGTTGAAAAATAGGGTTTTGTATCCAAAAGAGAGCGGATTCATATGATGTATTGGAATCCTGAATAAAACCAGCCTACTGCCACAAAAAATGTGTTCTGTTACTTATTAATTGCCCTCGTATATCACAGTAATTTTTCCTGTCTTCTCTGCGTGATTAATAAATAATTATGCTGTAAAATGCCCAGCAAAATTGAAGATTCTTTTTTCGGTGAGAACGTTTCAACAAATTTATTGAAAGGCAATATTTTCACCTTCGACTTTATTTTAAACAATATTATTGCGGTTTTCAAGCATACATCCGTTAATAAACGTAAACAACGTCCGACATACATAAACACATCACGCAATAATGAACACACTTGAAGCAGTGGAACATGCCATCAGTTGCGCTGAAAGTTCACAAATATAGGCAAACCAACGTACTCAAGTTATTGAAAGACATATTTTCTTTTAATGCGACTCAGTCTTTTTTTTTTTTTTTTTTTTTTTTTGCATCCGACAGTTCTTGAAGAGACGATTGAGTACCATGATATGACGCTGACGAATTCTGTTAGCACTGCAAGTCCCCGTAAGAGTACCCTAAAACGAGCTAAAATGGAAAATCAAGGCTGACGGAGTCGGCTGTTGCGATGTGAACAACGCCACGAAGAACCCTCACACCAGACTCCGTCGATAAACCTAGCTGGAAAGTAGGCTTGCGTTACGAAGACTAAGCACACTTCCTCTTGGCTCTATTTTATGCGGCAAAGATACATAACCCGTTAGGGTAGCTATTAATAGAACCACATGCTAACTAGCAGTACATTAGAAAAAACTTAGGAATTCAAATCCAAATGTTTGAAATATTCCGCACTAATAATATTTACTTTATATAGAGGGTTCCCGTAATTTATCTTTACAACTTACGACTTTAATAACTTCAAAACTATACTAAATATTAACAAATAGTTTTCAACACGTTAAATGATAACTCACAAAGCTTGTCATGTCCAAGGAGAAGCAATTTTGATACAAAATTGAACTTGAAAACTTGAGAAAAAGTGGACGCCACAGAAAAAGTTCAGTGTGTGGCCTCCTTAATAAATACGACGTCCGATACCAAAGGGCAACGAAACATTCGAACAGGATATAGAAGACAACAGCCGTCTCGGCCAACTATTCAAGTCTGGCATACGTCATTTATGGAAACAGGTTGCGTTCTCCATAAAAAGGGGGCTGGTCACCCATCTGTTCCAGACGCCATTGTGGTCAAGATACGGCAGGCGTTAGTATAAGGAATCTGACAAAATCAGTGAGTACGGTGACCAGAGACTTGGAAATGACATTGTCTACAGTGCACAATGTCTTGCATAAGAGCTTACGGCTATACCCATACAAGGTGCAGCAGCTTCAGGTGTTAAAGCCTACGGAAAAACGTAAGCAGTTTGCAGTGGATATGCTGCACAGTACTGATGCAAACAATGACTATTTTGGAAAAGATTTGTTTCACGGATGAGGCAACGTTTCTAGTATGCAGCAAACTGAATCGTCATAACGTTCGTATATGCGGTTCACAGCATCCTCATGTTACGTGTGAAACGGAAAGAGACAGTGCCAAAGTCAATGTTTGGTGCACACTGATGCACGGCTACATAATTGATCCATTTTTTTCATCGAGTCTGCCATCTACGGTGGTAGTTACCTGGACATTTTACAAGAGTCTTGTGCGCCACTATTCGAACACCTGCACCCTGACGACATATTACAGCAGGATGGGGCACCACACCACTGGTCCGTAAGTGTCTGTCAGTTTTTAGCTGATAAGTTCCCAGATGGGGGGGGGGGGGGGGGGGGGGGAATTGGACGAGATCGTCCAATTCGATGGCCGCCACGATCTCCTGACCTCACGCATCAGACTTCTTCCTGTTGGCTTTTGTAAAGCAACTGCTGTACGTAACCAAGGGTAGAGACCCATAGGACTTGAAGTCACACATTCACAATGCTCTAAGCGTCCATACACTGATGTCTATGAATGAGGGAAGAAAATTTTACTAGTTAGCTTATCGCATGTATGAAAACCATTTGTTAATATTTTGTATTGTTTCAAAGGTATTAAAATCTTAAGCTGAAAAGATTATTTATGAACACACTGTATTATATTATGCGACAGCAATACCGTCTTATTTTTCTTTTGTCTTCATCTCATACCTACACCCCTCGTACCCTGTTGCCACCCCTTTACCACTACCCACCTCCTTCCAGGGCAGAATGTGCGCACCCGAATACTCTGTGTGCAGCTTTACCCATTTGAATGCTCGTGGATGTTTTCTACATGTTTGCGAAGCGCGTAACTGAGGCGAGACGTGAGTACCAGCCAAGTATTAGCGTCGTCGGATGCGGGAAACTGCCTAAAAATCACATACGGGCTGCTTAGCACACCTGCCCTCGTCGTTAATCCGCCAGGCGGATTCTATCCGAAGCAGGCGCGCCTGCCCAAATCCGGAAGCTGAGTGCTAACACGCGCAGGTCACGAACCGTAATGCTGTGTATTTCACTTTTTAATCTGTCGATGATCCTCCAAGTACCGAGGAAATATACTGTAAACGTGATCCCATGTGTATGTTCGTACTCATGTTTAAGTGAGCAGCTTATCTAAAGAAAGTAAATGTTCAAAAGGCTTAATTCAACGACGGATCCTGACATGAGACGCCCACACAGCAGCCATTACACTGCAGTACCTGCTTCCGGCAACCATGTCTTTCAATGTTCTCGCATTTGTCAGCTATTTTTCTGAAAAGCTTCTAGAGCAACATCAGCCACAGATACATCTCTGTACTCGTCTTCTGAAAAGCTTTCGAATGCTGTTAAAAATGTATATCGTTCGAGTTAAATAAACCATACTAACTTCAGTATCTCTGGATACAAGAATTAAGAGGATTAAATACAGGCGAAAATTGCGAGTCCTATTCGGAAAGTAAGGAACGATCGGTGTCGAAATGGAAATAACAGTGAAAATCTGATGAAGCTTTGCACAGATGTCTTATGCAGGGTCTCTAGTACGCCCACGTCGCAGTTCTGAGAGCTCAGAGAGCGAATAAAGATGCCCATAAAATAGTGTCTCCCGCAAAGAGTGGGTGCCTGCCGAGAGATTTCGCCTGATTTCAGGCAATTCCGCGTAACGTAAATGTCAAGCAGTCCCTTCTTCATGACACTTCTCTGCCGGGGCAATGAAGAAGCGTTTTCGACAGGAGTATTTGCTCACTCACCATACAGATGAACCGCTAGCTATGAAGACAACATTTTGTGACAGTCAACGAGCTGTAGTCCAGAGTAGAAACTGTTGGAAAGCACATGATGCTGCTTTCTATGACGAGGGTATTTGAATGTTAGAACAGCACTACGAAAAATGTCTTAAGTCGAAGCGCTGCAAGGTTAACTGTTGCATATAAAGCAGTTCTTATATCTACTGTGGTTTCCACTTCGTGAGCATGCGTTTCATAGCTTCCGATTAGCTCTCGCTGCGAACTATCATATGTCTAAAGCCTCGTTTCGGTGTCTGGAACTGGTCATGAAATAAATTGTGATACGCTGTTTATCGGCGCAAAAATCATAACATCAAGTATTCATATTAATTTGTAAGAATGTCCCACAAGGATTTATAAAACGCAAAGATGAAAAAAAAATGTATACAGCCAAATTCGAACCGTCCAACGACCTACCTTCGTTTCTAGAAAAGTGGTACCTTTTCTCACTATGCTAGGCTGTAGCTTCGTGGTAAGAGACTTTGAATTTAATGTAATAGTCTTTTATAGGCTTTAATCGCCGAAATGCTATAGATTTACATTTGACTGTAACAAATCCTAACAAGAAAGAAAGGTTTTTCACGAATTTTGAATGTGCCGTTGCCTTAGAACCGCTTATTCTCATAATACGCGAATTACAACGCGATAACAACGAACAACGAAAATTTCTTAACCACCAATGTGACGTTTCCCGTCGTTTTATTACAACAAATCGTACCAATTACGATGGGCTCTAGAGACATTCAATTTCCTGGTGCTTAGGATACAGCATATATTTATGGGGGGGGGGGGGGGATAGCTGTGCGATCTAGGGCACCTTGTTACGGTTCACCGTTCGCGCGGCTACCCCCGTCGGAGGTTCGAGTCCTCCCTTGGGCATGGGTGTGTGTGTTCTCTTTAGCGCAAAGTTAGTTTAAGTTAGATTAATTAGTGTGAAAGCCTAGGGACCGATGACCTCAGCAGTTTGGTCCCATAGTCCTTACCACAAATTTCCACAATTTATTCATGGGGTATGAGGCATAGCTTAAACTCTACTGAGCATGGGGTTCTACTGAACAAAACAAATACAATATGGCGTCTTGCTCTGCGGACCTCAAGCTTTCTGCTTGTGACATAGGGAGCGTTGTTGCTTCCTATTGGTTCTACTTTACGTGACACGTCGTCGAAATATCACAGAACTTATTTTGGGTTTCACGTAACGGAATGGCTGCTCAATGCGAAATAGTAGGAAGTGACGTCACAAAACACATAGAGCGCCACCTCAGCTTAAGCCAACTCGTCCGTGTGCGGCGGCTATAGCTACCCCGCTCGGTGCAACGGGAACGGGAAAGGAAGCGACCGTGGTACAGAAAATTCCGTCGGCCACACACTGTACCGTGCTTTGCTTGTTGTTGACGTGGATGAGGAGTAGGTTTATGATGGTCTATGGACCCTAGGAAAGAATTAAATAAAGAAAAAAGTTACGAGTAAAACTGTTTTGCAATTTTCTAACCAAAAGTTGCGATTTGAGAAGCTCCCTCCAGGGACAGGCAAGCCGCTGGTGGTGGAGACTGCTTCCTCTGGCCGCCGGCGCATAATTAGTGTTTACAGCCGGCGTGTCCGCCTAAAGTGGACTAAGTGAGAGTTAGAGGAGGCACAATTAAGGTGACGTCAGCGGGCACGGGGCCGCGGCCTTTGCCGCCCGCCGCTTCTCGTCTCGCTCATCACGTCCCCTCACGTCGCCGCAGTGAGACAGCTCGTGCCTCCGGCGACGCACAGAGACAGCGTAACGCTGCGCCCCTCTCAGCATCGACGTTAGGCTCGTAACCTTCGTGCACGCCACACCACGACTAGGCATCGGATCCTAGGCGCGGAAGTGTCACGTACTTCTTTTCCGATGGGCGCTGTGCTTATACACTGATCAGCCAGAACATTATGACTCACTCCGTCTGCAGGCCACCAGTGGCCCATCGGGACCATCCGACCACCGTGTCATCCTCTGTTGAGGATACGGATAGGAGGGGCGTGTGTTCAGCACACCGCTCTCCCGGTAGTTATGATGATTTTCTTTGACCGAAGCCGCTACTATTCGGTCGAGTAGCTCCTCAATTGGCACCACGAGACTGAGTGCGACCCGAAAAATGGCAACAGCGCATGGCGGCTGGATGGTCACCCATCCAAGTGCCGGCCACGCCCGACAGCGCTTAACTTCGGTGATCTCACGGGAACCGGTGTGTCCACTGCGGCAAGGCCGTTGCCAGAAGATTATGACATAATACCTAATAGCTGGTATGTCCACCTTTGGCACGGACAACAGCGGCGACGAGTCGTAGCATGGAAGCAAAGAGACTTAGGAAGATCGCTGAAGACAGTTGGCACCACGTCTGCACAAAGAAGTCACCTAATTCCCCCTAAATTCCGGGGAGGGGAGCGATGAACTTTGACGCTACGTTCAATCACATCCCAGATGTGTTCGATCGGGTTGAGATCTGGCGAATTGGGGGGGGGGGGGGCAGCAAATCAATTGGAACTCACTACTGAGTTACTCGAACGACTCCACTACACTCCTGGCCTTGTGACATGGCGCGTTATCTTACTGAAAAATGCCACTGCAGTCGGGAAACACGATCGTCATGAAGGGACGTGCATGGTTGCAACCAGTGTATGATACTCCTTGTCCGTCATGGAGCCTTGCAAGAGTTCCACTGGACCTATGAATGAATGGACCGTGTGAATGTTCGCCAGAGCATAATGGGACCTCCACCAGCTTGTCTCCGTTCCGCAGGACAGATGTCAAGGAGATGCTCCCCAGGAAGATGGCCGCTTCGCGCCCTCCAGTCGGCATCGGGATTCATCAGGCCATGCGCCATCGTCCAGTGCCGATGCCCACGTGCCTATTTTGGTTGCAGTTGTCTATATCGTGCTGTTACCATTTCCACATGCGTGGGTCGTCGGCTGCGGAGGCCAATCGTTAGGAGTGTTCGGTGCACTGTGTGTTGAGACACACTTGCACCCTGCCCACCATGATGTTAGTTCCGGCACAGTTCCCCGCCTGTCCTGTTTTACCAGTCCGCCCTGTGTACGAAGTTCGACATTTGTAATGAGAATTGGCTGCCCAATCCCACGACTTCTGGATGTGTTTGCACCTTGGTTTCATCACGTGTTAAAGACACGCACCGCAACACCCGTCGAACACCCGACCGGTCGTGCAGTTTCTGAAATGCTCGTGGAGAGCCTCCGAGCCATCACAATCTGCCCTTGGCCAAACTTAAATAGATCGAGCACCTTCCTCGTTCTATACAGGGTTAGCACGCTCACTGATACTACAAGAACCGTGCCTGTATCTGACTAGCAGTCATTCCCCGCCAGGCGACGCTGCCACCGCCTGGACGGGTTTATATCGATAGTAGGGTTTAGTGGTCATAATGTTCTGGCTGTCAGTGTGAACTGTTGGCGTTCTGAATGGGCTTTTTATCTCCCAACACATAACGCTACTATACTCTTCTTCACTATACGTCGAATTCTACCCAGGATGTCTCATATTTACCACGCCTAATAAGTTTTTGTCCAGAAGCCAAATAAAAAAGGTTTCAAGCAAATATTGTTAGAAAAAACTCAAACATTTTCGGCAATTAATCATATGCCACGAGAATATAAAATACTTGTACCACATAATTACGATTTACCGTGAAAAATGATCCTTGGAACATGAAATTAACTAAAGAACTATGACCTGCTAAAAAACGTATCACGGCGCACATTCACGTGAACATGGCTTTATTAAAAACGTAACAGAAGATTCGGTTTGACTATTCCTTTCTGGTGCACAAAGCTGGTATTCGAGTAACGTAACTCGTTCACTTGCTGGAGCTGACATTAAAATATGGAAGCACAAGGGTAATGCACGCATTACTGTATTCAAATTACTGTTCTGCTAATTTACATTCACCATAGGTGAGTATCAGTTCTACGTTTCCTCCGCTGATGTACACTGTACTCATTCAAACGTTAAACTGAAAACAGTTGACTGAATGACTGATGTGCATTTTCCTATCGCCTTCATTTATTAAATGACAAATCCAGCTAATGGACGAGTTACGTTACTCACGTCACCTGCTGTGTGTTCAATTAGATGGGAGAGTAAATAAGTTATACGTTACATGTTTAATAACGTTATGGTTACACAAAAGGTACAATGTTCTCTCTTTGAACATGTATTAGGGAGAGAAAATGTATCACCGAATTCGGTTTTATTTAATTTCGGAAATTTGTGGTAAGTTCCTATGGGACCAAACTGCTGAGGTCATCGGTCCCTAGGCTTACAAACTACTTAATCTAACTTACGCTGACAACACAAACACCCATGCCAGAGGGAGGACTGGAACCTCCGACAGGGGGAGCCACGCGAACCGTGGCAAGGCGCCTGAGACCGCGAGTTTTATTTAAAAAAGACATACTTCAGCTCATTCCTTCGTAACGATCAAACTTACAAGAAAGTCATTCATGCCACTTAATGTTCCCCTGTAGTTTTATTTGGCTTCTGGACCGAAATTTATTTGAGGCGATCAAGGTAAATACCGACCTTACATTCATTCTGTGTAGGTTGTCTACAACTAGTACGGACCAGACAGTTGATTCTAAGATTCTAAGGACATTAAAGAGGGCAGTAAAGGAGAAGGGCACCAGACATTCTTGTAGGCAGCCCCTTCGTATTATTCAACAGGTACATAAAGCACAATGTAAATGAAACCAAGAAGGAACTTCGAAAACCGACAAATCTCACAAAGAACAAATAAAATTTTAATGTTTTCTCAGTGAAATTGTATTGCGTCAGAGGAGTCAAAGGATGCAGTAGATCACTTGATAGAGTAATTTACCGAGATGGGTTGTAAGATGAACATCAATAAAAATGAAACAATGGTAATCAAATGAAGTTGAATTAAATACAGCGATACTGAGTGCATCTGATTACGAAATGAAACACCAAAAGTAGTAGAGGAATTTTGCCATTTGGCCAGCAGGTAAAACTGACGAAACAAGAACAAAAGGCCGGCCGGAGTGGCCGAGCGGTTCTAGGCACTACAGTCTGGAACCACGCGACCTCTACAGTCGCAGATTCGAATCCTGCCTCGGGCATGGATGTCTGTGATGTCCTTAGGTTAGTTAGGTTTAAGTGGTTCTAAGTTCTAGGGGACTGATGACCTCAGAAGCTATGTCCCATAGTGCTCAGAGCTATTTGAACCAAGAACCAAAGGCGATATAAAATGCTGACTGGTAACAGAGTAAACGTTTTCTGAAAACGAGAAAGCTATTGACACTTAAGCGTTGGAAGGGCTTTTCTGAAAATACATGACTGGAGCTTAGTCTTATATCGATGTGAAAACTGGATTTTAAAGAGTACGAGCAAAAAGAAAATACATTTTATTGATGTCTAGTGTTTCAGAAGACGGATAAAGTTTGTATGGGTAAATGGAATATCTAATGAAAAAGGGAACTCAAGATAAAGTTGTTATAGCTCAGTTTGATTAAATGGACGGTTGTGTTGATGACACCCATGCTGTGGCATGAAGTAATTGTTAATTTGGTAATCTAGGGAAGAGTGTAGTGTAGTGGTGGACGGAGTAAGAGCTGTTGAGGGAGCTCAAGGCTTTAGTAAATGATTTGTGTTCAAGTGAATGTGGGTTCCAGCAGATACACAGAGATGAGGAGGCTTGCTGAAGTGAAACCGTCATGCAGAGTTGCAGGCTTCAGACAGAATACCTGAACTATCTGTTGAACTTCAAAATACGTGGAAAGCTGAGACTTCCTGATAGATCAGAACTGTGCTGAGTCGAGACTCAGACCCAGAATGTTGTCATTCGAGAGCACTGTATTTAGCGAATGAGCTAGCCACGCGTAACTCATGACGCCCCCTCAGCCACACTTCACTCAGTACTTCTTTTCTACAGGGCGGGAAAAATAAAACTGACCTAGAAAATATTTTTTACATCTATATACCCCGCAATCCATGTTCTCGTGTACGGTACTTCATGTATGACTGTCATTTCTCCGCCGGTAAGCCTCTGTGTAGGCTAGAATCTTTAGAATTTTATCTTGATGGTTTCTTTCGCGTCAGTTACTTCGGAGGAGGTAAAAACTAATGCACCTTAAAATAGGCAGCCCTCATCATCTGTCCCTTGTGTGCGGCATGTAAGTTGGGTTGCCTACCTTAACTTGCATGCAATAATTTCCGGTCCATTATTATTTTACCAATCCTCTACTCTCCAAACTTAACAGAAGCTCTGCTGCATATCTTGCAGGATTAGCATCACTGGCAGGTTGAAGGTTTGTTTGAATGAATCTTTCACACTGCATTGTACCTAGTCTTGTTGCTATCGTATCCGGCAGATTAGAACGGCTAGATTAACTTGTTAGAGCGTAATTCGGTACTCTGTACCCACATACAGTTGTTTTCACCAGCACCATAATCCCAGGAGATAACTTCACATCGTATATAGTATAGAATTCGTGTAAATCTGCATGAATACTCTGCAAATCACACTTAAGTGCCTGGAAGAGGGTTCATCGAACTACCTTCGCACTAATTCTCTATTATTTCATTCTCAAATAGCGCGTGGAAAAACAGAATGCCTGTACCTTTCCGTGCGAGCTCTTGTGTCCCTTATTTTCCCCCTACGTAAGTCGGTGTCAACAAAATATTTTCGCATTCGGATGAGGAAGTTGGCGGTTTGAATTACGTGAGAATATCCCGCCACAACTAAAAACGCCTTTGTTTTAATGATTTCCACCCCAAATCCTCTGTCGTGTCCGTGACACACTCTTCCTTATTTCTGGATAATGCAAAACGTTCCGCCCTTCTTTAAACTTTCTAGATGTACTCTATCAATCCTATCTTGTAAGGATCCCAAACTATGCAGTAGGACCCCAAAAGACGACGGACAAGTGTAGTGTAGGCAGTCTCTTTTGTAGATCTGTTGCATCTTTTGAGTGTTCCACCAATAAATCGCAGTCTTTGGTTCGCCTTCCCCACAACATTTTCTAAGTGTTCTCTCCAATTTAAATTGTTCGTTATCGTAATTCCTAGGTATTTAGTTGAATTTATGACCTTTAGGTTTGATTTTTTCAGGTGTGTTCGAAGTTTAAAGGATTTCTTTCAGCAGGCAAGTGGCTGACTACACACTTTTAATTATTTATGATCAACTGCTAATTTTCACACCATACAGATATATCTTCTAAGTAGTTTTGCAATTTGTTTTGATCTTTTGATGAGTTTACTAGACGATAGATGACAGCATCATCTGGAAACAACCTAAGATGGCTGCTCAGATTGTCTCCTAAATCGTTGATATAGATAAGGAACAGCATATGGTCTATAAGACTATCTTGGGGAACGCCAGAAATCACTTGCGTTTAATCCATGACTGTCCGTCAATTACTACGAACTGTGATATCTCTGACAGGAAATCACAAAACAACGCACACAACTGAGAAGATATTCCATAAGCATACAATTTAACTACAAGTCGCTTGTTTCATACAGTGTCAAAACCTTCTGGAAATCTAGAAACACGGAATTAATTTGAAATCCTTTGCCAATAACACTCAACACCTCATATGAGCAAAGAGCTAGTTTTCTTTCACAAGATCGATGTTTTCTAAATCCGTATTGACTATATGTCAACATATTATTCATTCTCTTCGAGATAAGTCATAATGTTCTAACACAATGTATGTTTCAAAATCCTGCTGCATATCGACTTTAATAAGGGCCTGGATTAGTTAATCATCATCATCGTATTATGCACGTGCTGTGGCTGAATATCATACGCTATTTTCACCACTATCGTAGAGTTTATCTTCCAGAATGGATAAGGTAAATTTCGATTATAACTTTGAACCGGACTCTGGAACATTGGCTTTCGCGGGAAATGCCTTTACCGGTCGCGGTATCCTGGAACGACAGACGATCAGCCCTAACCGCTTCTTTCCTCACGGCACTTCTCACCGGGTTTTTTTTTTTTTTTCCTGGAATCAAACACTGGCTTCTGGCTAACGCATTTCTCGGAATTGTTCTTCCTTCCAGGAGTACTTGTCTAGCAATGTATCTAGAGGTGTTACGCCGAGACATTTCAGTCAGTAGAACATTTCTGACGAAAGGCAACGTTCTGAGTTTCAGTCCCAGACTGCCACAATTTTAATGTTCATGCAGCTTCAAACCAGCACACAGTCCACGTCAGACAAAATGATTTATGGTGATACGGAATGTTATTTTATCATTGATGAGCTTAGTAGCCTTATCACTGATATTCTTTGTTTTCTGGTGGGCCCATGTCTTAAATGGTAGTGAATATAAAACTTGGAAGAAATGTCTGCCCCTCTACTGGATCATTAGGTAGTAATGTGTACTATCCGACATTTTATATACTTCCGCACAATGGTTAAGTTAAACCTTCTCCACAGATGATGCTAGAAAGTCTAGCTGATGGCTGTGCCACCGCAGTGACCACTGCGGGCTACGTAGGAAACTTTCACACAATTTGTCAACGGTATTTTCTCTTAACGTGACCTACGAGCGAATACTTTCCTTGATGCTGAGTGCCTCCCGTGCGAGAAGCTATTTGCAACACCTTAAGATTGGCATCACTGGTAAACTAAAGAATTTAATCTCATTAAAATCCTTTTCATTGTACTGGCGCATCACGTTACAAAATGCTTAAAGTAATAGAATAAACCGACGTTTAGGCCTACTTACAGGACCCTTCCTCCGGGCAAAGTCTTTTGCTAAGGTAGGCCGCTGCACCTCGGGCGAACGATGAACATCAACCAAAAAAAGCAAGAATGTAATCGAATTAAATCAAGCTATGCTGAGTGAATTTTTTTACGAAATGAAACATCAAAAGTAGTAGAATTTTTAGTAATTTGGTCAGCTAAAATAACCAGTGACACAAGAAGTAATGGTGATATAAAATGCTGCCTGGCTACAGCGATTCAATATTCTGTGAAAATGAGAATTCTGTTGACGTTTTGCCGGCCGGGGTGGCCGAGCGGTTCTAGGCGCTACAGTCTGGAACAGCGCGACCGCTACGGTCGCAGGTTCGAATCCTGCCTCAGGCATGGATGTGTGTGATGTCCTTAGGTTAGTTAGTTTTAAGTAGTTGTAAGTTCTAGGGAACTTATGACCTCAGAAGTTAAGTCCCATACTGCTCAGAGCCTGTTCACGTTTAATACAAATTCAAGCGTTGGTAAATCTTTTCCGAAAAGATATGTTGGAACACAGTCTTATACGAATGTGAAAAGTGGCTTATAAACAGCACGAGCAGATAGAAAATAGACGGTTTTGAAATTTGGTGTTTCAGATGACGAATGAAGAGTATATGAATAAATTGAATAACTAATGAAGATGACTGAAGTAAAGATTGTGTCTCAGATCGATTAAACAGAGAGATCTATTGATAAAATTCATCCTGAGGCATCAGGATTTCGCGGCCGGTGTGAATCTCGTTTAAATCCTTCCGGATATACTGACGTGCCATCTTATAAAATACTTAGAATATTAAAATAAACCGACATTTTGTCCCAGTTTTAGCGGCCTTCTTCGTACAAATATTTTTCTCTGAAGAAGTAGTACTTTAGTATTGTAAGTATTTTTATAAAATGACGCGCCTGTACACCCAGAAGTAGTTTCATGTGATTTTCGCCGTCTCCGGAATCTTACATATTTGTATAAGTTATTTAAACTGCCGTCTGTATCCACATCGAAACTCAATAAAGTTATGTCTTCGCGTATAGTATACACTAACTGCCATCCATTGGTTACAAAACCAACAGCAAAGTCCACGTTTGCCGCAGACAAGAGATGTGGTAAAATTGTCAACGTGAAAAGTTTAAGTTGTCCTTTTTCATATGGCAATAAGATTGCGTATTTATGATTTTTGGGCAAAAATATACCGTTCGGAAATACACAGATTTTTGTTGAAAGGTACGTAACTTAAAGTTATCTCTGTATCCGTTTCCACCCAATGTTCTTGATAACACGAACATCTCATTGTATATTCACTGGTATGGTATAACTGAAATCTATTTATGTTCCGTTGTCATATAAAGTAGCCTCTCTGTTCCTACTCTCGCTACTGTATTTTTAGTTCGCACCTATCTAATTTTTCGCCCATCCTGGAACAATAAATTAAAAACATTTTTTATTTCAACTCTTCACTGCTTTTTTGTTTAACGATCGTAAAACTGTAACAACTAACTAATGCTACACCATTTGTCGTTTATACCATAATCTTTACTGTTGTCCTATTTTATTATTTATCTCTCACTTAAATGTTTCTGTATTTTTGTACTTTGCTCTATAAGTTCTCATTATTCGATAAATTATATTATACTGCACACTACAGTGGCCTTTTTCGCTGAACGTAGATTACTCCAAAGCATGACAATGTTCCTAAAGACTTCCCTCATTTTCATTATAAAATTAGTGTACACAATTTGACTTGGAATGAATCATCCCCAATTATCTTTTCAAAATTTGTTTACATCACAATAGTAAATTACACTAGTAATGTAGTTACATGAAATCCTGAGTAGCTTGTACTTAGTCAAGTGTTTTGGATATATCTCATGCTCTTCTGTTTCATAGGTAACAGACCTTGAATGTATTCGCAGTTGTGTTTCCGTGTGTTTCGTAGCTATGAAGATGTACTCCTTGTTTTAGTTATGAGTAGCAGTATAGCTTGGAGCTAGATATGGGTAGCTTTCTAAGGAATAAAAGGCTCTTCGTTTGATGAAAGCATCAAAAATGCCTTAGAAAGAAAATGCAATAGAATAAGCTGTGTGTAATTCGTTCTGCTGACACGCTACTAATCGCTCAAATTAACAAAACGTCCCTACAGGCAAGCGGCGAAACATCAAATCTGTTCGGAAATGCAAATACTACATTCTTCTTGAAGTCTATTATGCCAGTCTCACACGTCTTGAATACCCTACGCAATAGTTTTGTCATGGTATGTTCTCGGAAGAATCTCAATAATTGTGAGGAAATATCGTGTAACACAGGTGCCTTGTTTCGATGAAATTCTTTCAGTGGTTTGTTAAATTCACAGTATCATATCTCACATGTCATCTTCATCTGCTTTTTGTTCCATTTCCATAAACCTGTTTGCGGATTCATTTCTCTTGTACAGCCTTTATATATATTACTTCCACCTTTCAGCTACGCTTTCTTTGTTTAATTCTACGAAGTATACCCAGAAAGTAATGTACCTCATTCTTTTTCTCAGCCGAAAACTTTCCGTCACTTCCGACTGATAGTGTAGCTGTAGGACAGTTGCAAAGTGGCTTCTGTAGGTGATTTACGTTACAAGAATTTGAATTTATCACTGCAGAGAAAGAAACTCTGGAATATATTCACAAACGCGTGTGTCTATGGAGCATTTGATATCGACAGAAGCACAGTTAGTCGCTGGACACGGAGGGTGAGGTCAGCAGAAGGCGGTCTGGCGGAGCTCCACGATTTGCAGCGGTCGGGGAGACCATCCACGGCTGTCACACCTGATACACCTGACCTGGCCTCCTCTGACTTCCACTTGTTTGGGCCATTAAAGGTATCCATTCGTGGAAGACACTTTGAGGACGATGAGGGGGTGATTCATACAGTGAAGCACTGGCTACGCCTCCAGCAGGGACAAGGATTGGTATCAACAGAGCATACACAACCTCGTTTCCCGCTGGAGTAAGAGCCCATAGAATGGGAAAGGGAAAAAACAGGTTGTGTAGATAAAACACCATTCTTTCGTGTGTATAACTCTCATTATGTGCAATAAAGAATTCTTGGAAAAAGGAATGCGAAGCATTACTTTCTGAGTAACCCTCGTAGCTTGCTAACTGAGCTAATATTCGTACAGCTTCTTCTCTCTCTTCGAATGACCTCTTTCTTTTCCTATTAGTGGCATCTGTCTTTCCCACAGTCGAGTACGCTTCTTAAGCTTTTCGCTTCTTCTTCCCTCATTCCTTCTTTACCATTTAGCACTTTCTATCACTTGCTGTAGTCCGTTTAAACTGCTTCATTTCATGTATTTTCCTTCCATCAATTTAATTAAAATGGGTGATACCATTTTGCAACACTTTTTAAATTCGCTTTCTCAATAATTTTCAATCTGAATGAGGTTAGGAATCTGTATGGCATTAGAAGAAATTATTTCATACGTTTTAGTCCTTTTTAAATACTTGTTACTTTATAAAGTTTTTATTCAAATAATAGTTTGTTGTAAGGATAAGCCGGCCGTTGTGGCCGAGCGGTTCTAGGCGCTTCAGTCTTGAACCGCGCGACCGCTACGGTCGCAGGTTCGAATCCTGCCTCGGGCATGGATGTGTGTGTGTCCTTAGGTTAGTTAGGTTTAAGTAGTTCTAAGTTCTAGGGTACTGATGACCTCAGATGTTGAGCCCCATAGTGCTCAGAGCCATTTGAACCATTTTGTAAGGATAAGCACGCTAGACACAACCATAACACCCAATTTTCGTTGAAGATTTTTCATCGTCTGTAAGTGCAATTTGATAGTCACTGTTTCAACCAAATTTAACAAACGAAAAAACTCAATACCTAAATATATATATCCCATATTCTCATAGCAGGTTTTTTTGAATAAACCGAAAACTTCATAACACTAAGTAAATGGAAGTGGTTAACGAGTCATTTAACTACCATAGCTTCCAAGACGCTGTTTTTAAATGAAATCGACAAAAACGACCATTACGGCGTATTATCGCAAACAGTACGAACTGAACTGTTCAATGTGATCCGCACGTACCAGGTTCGCTAACTTAGATGGAAGAGCTGTAAGGTATGCATCACTTATATGCAAAGCCGTCTGTCGTTTCTCATGGGGCAGGGAGGAGCTGCGTGCAGCAGAATGCGACCGCGTAAATACCCCCGTGCAAGACGTCCGCTTTAACGCAGCTTCTTCTTTAAGAAGAAATGACACCCCGGAGCGCACTGCAACAAAGGCTGCACCTCTCTTTGAAGGAAGGTGAGCTCGGTTTTTCCCCTCGCCTGGAAATATCAGCGGTCTCGCGCGAAATATCAACGGCGTTGGGCCGGCATAGAAGGAACTCGGAAAGACTCGTCCTTCTCACGCAACCCATGCGTGCCCCCACCACCCATACAACAAAGCCGTTGTTCAGAGTGTGGGACACGCAAAGCGCTTCTAGCAATGTAGAGCGCAAAGTAACTCGGAGCTGCTACGGAGTGAGTGTTCAGTAGCCAGATATGATTTAGCAGCACGAGCGTTGAGAATCGAAGCAACGATGAGTGGCTAAAGTACAGTCCTCGCGAAGTAGCCACACATCTCAGAGATACGTGTAGCTAAATAGTGATCTCGTAGCAGGTACAAAATACAATGAAGTGCCAGAGAAACTGGTACATCCGCCTAATATCATGTAAGGCCCCCGCGAGCAAGCAGAAGTACCACAAAACGACGTGGCATGGTCTCGACTACTATCTGGAGTAGTGATGGAGGGAACTGACACAATGAATTCTGCAGGACTGTAAATAAATCCGAAGGAGTACGAGGGAGTGGAAATCTCTTCTGAACAGCACGTTGCACGGCGTACCAGATACGCTCAATAATGTTTATATCTGGGAAGTTTGAACTCAGAAGGGTGTTCCTAGAGCCAGTCAGTAACAATTTTGAGCGTGTGGGGCGTCGCATTGTCCTGCTGGAATAGCCCAAGTCCGTCGGAATTCACAGTGGACGTGAATGGATGCAGGTGATCTGACAGTGCTTACGTACGTGTCACCTGTCAGAGCCGTATCTAGACGTATTAGGGATCCCCCTTCCGCCCCCCCCCCCTCCCACACTATAACTGCACACGCCACACACTATTACTGAGCCTGCAACAGCTTGAACAGTCCCCTGCTGACATGCAGTGTCCATGGATTTATGAGGTTGTTTCCACATCCGTACATGTCCATCCGCTCGATACAATGTGAAACGAGACTCGCCTCACCAGGCAACTTGTTTACAATCATCAACAGTCCAATGTCGGCATTGCCGGGCCCAGGCGAGGCGTAAGGCTTTGTGTCGTGCAGTCATCAGGGATACACGAGTGGCCCTTCGGCTCCGACAGCCCATATCGATGATGTTTCGTTGAACAGTTGGCGCACTGACATTTGTTGATGGCCCATCATTGAAATCTGCAGCACTTTGCGGATGGGTTGCACTGCTGTCACGTTGAACGATTCTCTTTCGTCGTCGTTGTTCCAGTTCTTGCAGGATATTTTTCCAGCAACAGCGATGTCGGAGATTTGATGCTCTACCAGATTCCTGATATTCACGTTACACTAGTGAAATTGTCGTACGGGAAAATCCCCACTTCATCGTTACTACGGAGATACTGTGTCCCATCGCTCGTGCGCAGCCATCTAACAACTGCGCAGACACTTGTCTTGTATAGGGGTTGCCGAACACAGCTCCGTATTCTGCCTGTTTACATATCTCCGTATTTGAACACGTATGGCTATACATGTTTCTTTGGTCCTTCAATGTAGGTGCCATTTATTACACAGGGTGTTCGGAAATTCCCGTTACAAACTTCTACGGTTTGTAGACTCGCTTCATACAGTCGGTCATATAGTTATGTAAGTCAAAAGTCACCTTTCTTTTGCAATCTCACTTTCATTATCCTAGCGTACTGATGTGTCTTCTTCATCAATTGGTTTCCAGTGCGCAAGCTTACGATCGAAACGGAAAGAATATCGCGGTTTAAAGTACCGAAGAGGACAAGATCATTTGGCTGCGGAGGAGTGAGTACATTAATATTGTGAATAGGAGCCCATGTCCAGAAACGTGCCGTACCCACTATACGGCGGTTTCACTTCAGAAGCGCAACGCGTCCACGTCTGCTGAGAGAAAGAGAAAAGTCTCGGAGTTGCTTGTCCTAGTATGGAGTAGGGTAGACAGGATGAAGTGTACTACGTGAGACGGTCTCCTGCTGCCACTTAACGTCGTATGCGAAGTTTAGTAAACGAGACTCCTGTAGAGGCAGAGGAATATCTGCTGGCACGAGTTCTGCCCACTGCACTATAAATCAAACAGACACCACCAGGTTGGAGGGAGAGTATGTACCAGAACATGCTTCGTAGGTACAATGTCTATAACAACGTTGGTGGTCGCCACATCGTGCCGCCGTTGTAATGCATCACGACTGTTTTGTACGTACAGTATCTGGGTTCTTTTCTGTTTTGCAGTAATGTAAACATGTATAATTTTTAAGTGTTTATACACTAACTGATCAAAAGTATCCGGACACCTGGCTGAACATGAATTACAAGTTCTTGGCGCCCTCCATCGGTAATGCTGGAATTCAATATGTTGTTGGCCCACCCTTAGCCTTGATGACAGATACCACTCTCGCAGGCATACGTTCAATCAGGTGCTGGAGTGGGGAATGGCAGCCCGTTCTTCACGGAGTGCTTCACTGAGGAGAGGTATAGATGTCGGTGAGCGAGACCTGGCTCGAAGTCGCTGTTCCAAAACATCCCAAAGTTGTTCTCTACGATTCACGTCATGACTCTGTGCAGGCCAGTCCATTACAGGGATGTTATTTTGTTGTAACCACTCCGCCACAGGCTGCGCATTATGAACAGGTGCTCGATCGTGTTGAAAGATGCAATCTCCATCCCCGAATTGCTCTTCAACAGTGGGAAGCAAGAAAGTGCTTAAAACATCAATGTTGGCCTGTGGAGTGATAGTGACACGCAAAACAACAAAGGGGTGCAAGCCCCCTCCATGAAAAACACGACCACACCACAACACCACCACCTCAGAATTTTACTGCTGCCACTAACACGCTGGCAGATAACTTTCGCCGGGAATTCGCCATATCCACACCATGCCATCGGATCGCCACATTGTGTACCGTGATTTGTCACTCCACATGATGTTTTTCCACTGATCAATCGTCCAATGTTTACACTCCTTACACCAAGAGACGCGTCGTTTGACATTTACCAGCGTGAAGTGTGGCTTGTGAGCAGCCGCTCGACCATGGTATCCGAGTGTTCCCACCTCCCACTTAACTATCATAGCACTTGCAGTGGATCCTGACGCAGTCTGGAATTCCTGTATGATGGTCTGGATACATGTCTGCCAATTACACATTAAGACCCTCTTCAACTGTCGGCGGCCTGTGTCAGTCAACAGACTAGGTTGGCCTGTACGCTTTTGCGCTGTAGGTGTTCCTTCACGTTTCCACTTCACTATCACATCGGAAACAGTGGACCTAGGGATGTTTAGGAGTGTGGAAATCTCGCGTATAGGCGTATGACACAAGGGAAAGCCAGTCACCTGACCACGTTCGAAGCCCGTGAGTTCCGCAGAGCGCCCCATTTCTCTCACGATGTCTAATGACTACTGAGGTCGCTGATATGGAGTACCTGGCAGTAGGTAGCAGCACAATGTACCTAATATGAAAAACGAAAGTTTTTGGAGGTGTCCGGATACTTCTGATCACACAGCTTAAAAACAAATCTGCTTAAGCGATTAACTGATGTTTCGTTATGTGTCCTGTCGAATTGGTATCTAATAACCGTACTGCGTCATACCCAATTCAGTTTCTCAAGCATAAGAGGATGGGTTGAACATGTGGGTTGAAACCGTCGTAGAGATAGAACGGTACTTTTCTGGACGTGGGTTCTTGTTCAAACATTATCCTAGAAGTAAGTAACGGGAATTTCCGAACACCCTGTATACGTGCCAGGAGAAGACACTAACACTCACAAGGATTATGATTGCCATTAGAACTTCGCTACTGAGAAAGGGCACTATTCTCTTTTCGCACGCCATGCCTCTCTCGCCGTGTCTAGCGTCTCACTTGCATGCAGTATCTCAGGCTTGATTACTGCGTTGTAGTGTGTGACTTTGGTGTGAATGGACATGCGTTTTTAATTATACCCGTGCTGAGTCTTGCCGAACGCTCTCTTCATTTTTTGTAGCTGAGTCTTCCGTACGATCTTTTTTCCTCCTGTAGGTTTAAGGATATCACCTAGATACTCTATTTATGTTGCCGTGTTTTATGTGTCTACTTTTGTTATGTTTAATTTTGAGCAGAAAAATTCTGTCTTGCAGCCCAACTTTTTCCGCGCTGTCTTTTAGTAACTCTGTTTGGTTGTTGTTGCTTCGTTGTCAGATAGTATGGTCAGTTCGTCTGCAAAAGCTAGGTTCGATATCTGTATTTTGTCCCGGCGTATTCCTAGTCGTGTTGGTTTCCAGTGCCTTTGAGTTTTCAGTTCTTTTTCCCATTCCCTCATTACTTTGTCCAGGACTAGGTTGAATAATAGTGATGATAATCCGTCGCCTTGGAGCACTCCAGTTTTGAGCATAAAGGATTAAACTTTCGATGTTGTGTCAGCTAATGTCTATCCGATTAATCTTAGTGTTTTTGGATCGAGTCCCTGTTCCTCTAAGACGTTGAACAAGGATTGTTGGTCAACAGAATCATACGCTTTCTTAAATCTATGAAGGTGCAAATGATTGGCGCATTCCTGATGGCCTTGTATTTTAGAATTATTTTCAGGCTGAAGATTTGTTCTGCGGATGAACGACCAGGGCGAAAGCCTGCTTGCTATTCACCAATTTTGTGTTCTAATTGTTCTTGTGTTCTCTGGAGTAAGCGTGCTGAGCAAATTTTGTAGGTGACATGTAGCAGGGAGATTCTTCTGTAATTGTTCACATTCCTCCCATATCCTTTCTCATGCAGTGGATGGATAAGTGCAAATTTCTGTCGTCAGGAAGTTTTTCTGTTTGCCAGATGGTAGAGATTATTTGCGAACGCTCGTATAGTGACTTTGGTCCAAGGTTCTTTAGTAATTATGCAGTGATGCCGCCTTCAGCAGATGTACCGTTGTTTTTTAGTTTAGGTATGTTTTTGTTGATCTCCTCACATGTTGGTGGGTGTGTTTCTGCTTGGGTGGAGGTACAGCTATTTACTGGAAATCTTGTTATAGGTTCCGGGCCGTTAAGGAGATCGGAGAAATAACGTGCCAGTTCTTGACAATTCTCTTGGTTAGTAAGTGCTAGTTCTCCCTCTGGTTTCCTGAAGCAAAATTTTGAGGTGTGTACCCCCAGATCTTCCTTCAGAAGGTCCTGTAGAATTCTCTCGTGGTTGCCGAAATTTACTTGTATAGCATCCAGTTGCTCCTTCATGTACTTGCCTAGTAAGTCTTGCAGCCCGTTTTCTTGATTCTTGGAAACAACTCGCGCTTTCATGAGATTTTTTGCTATTGAAGTCCTGAAAAGCTTGTTTGCTTATTAGTAGTGCCTTTTCACGCTCTGAGTCCACCAAGGGTTTTTAGTATCCTTTTTCCGTGGTATTAGTTCTTTTGCTTTTTGTATGACCTTTCTATGAAATTCTTCCCATGTGTTTCCTGGTTGTTTTTCCCATTTCTTTTTTCAGTGGATCCCATGATCTTTTTTGTCTCAAACTTTTCTATGTGCATTGTTTTCTGATGGATTATATATATAGTGTGTGAACGTACATGTCTAATTTATAGCACGTAATCTGAGGACTTTATAATACTTTATTAAAACATGGCCACCAATTGCTAAAAAAAGCATAGCTGTCCATGAAGCAATTTGTCTGCAGTTCATAAACAATAAGTCAGTATTAGAGTAAACGCACTTTTCTATTATTAACATGTTGCATCTCTATAGACTTTCTTCGCTTGGTTCAGATATTTGCTTAATAGCAAATGAGTGATTATTTGCTCAGCAGATGATCTTTGTACTGCACACGCCAACATCGAATGTAAAGCACATGTTTGAGGTTAAAACTGACGTGAAGGTTAGTATGAAGTCGTTTCGTGGCAAAATAATATATTTAGAACGTGTGTACTGTCCGCACTGCTAAAGTTCTTGCTTCAACAAAAAAACCACAAAGACAAAACGCCGTCCACTGGAACATTTTTGCGTAGATACAGCTGTTTCATCTTCTATCTAATGAAATACAAGTGTATTAACATATTTTTGCAATCCAAAGGACAAAAAAGTGGATCTAAGTATCAAATAATCATATGCACATCAGGATCAGTTTACATGCCGCTGACGAAGACAATGTAAACGGAAACCTTACATGTCTGAAAATGGACACGACAGCCCGAAACTGGTTGTGACACTGAAATAATAAAATTTGAAAGTGTTTTTGCCTGGTTGCGCTGTTCACCAACAATAAATTTAAAATCATTATCTTAGGAAAACGAGTGTGCTTTGTTTAGGGTTTCATTTATCATCTTGCTAATAGCTTTCTATAAATGTATTGGTGTAATCGTGTGTTTATATACATCCGGAAACATTGATGAATGTCCAGAAAAGTAGCTCGCAAATAGGAATAGGTACTTTTTATACTTAACTACACCCACATCGCTTTCGCATGACTTTCCGAACTTTTGCAACGGGTTTGCGAAACACAATCCGAGCGAGGTGGCCCAGTGGTTAGCACACTGGACTTTCATTCGGGAGTACGACCTTTGAAATGCCCATCTGGGCTCACAAAATCAAATTCTGTGTAATTTCCTTTAATCATTACAGGCAAATGCGGCGATGGTGCTTTGAAAAGACCACGGCCGATTTCCTTCCCAGACCTTCCACAATCCGAGCTTTTGCCCCCTCTATAATGATCTCGCTGTCGACGGGACGTTAAACTCTAATCTTTCTTCCTTCCTTCGTTTTACGAACCATAACGGCAAAAGTTCATAAGCTGTTTACCTATAGTAAAAGGCAGAAACCCTAGAAACCTGCAAGACGAATTTCCGCAATTAAAGTAATTTATTCACCCAGTCATTCGTAATTTATGGTACCAGGTGTAGAAAAACAGAAAATCGGAACTAACAGATCTGATCAAGTGATTATTGAGAAACTCACCAGGAAAAACATAAGCGTTTCCTTGTATTATAGTCCCTACTTTTTCTGTTGCTGAACAGAATCACTTGCATAAAAAGATCTTCAATAAGGCAACCTTAACCACGACAGACTGCACAGCAATGAATCGTAGAGTCTCTCTATGCCATTCCACTCTACTGGTACGCAGACTCAGTAATTACTACGATCAGAGCACCCAGGTATACGCGAATGTCGACTGAAAATGCGTTGACCAGGCTCTTGACACGACGTTGCCAAATCAATACCCATCTATCTATAGTACAGGTCTATCATTCCCTTTCCATCAGTGCCTAAACTGTACCCCGAAATCGCTTTCAGTTTCACCTGGGAGCCCTCTCACACTCAACGCAGGTATGTTTGAGAATTATCAGATAATCACAGCAGGAAACATTCAAGATAGCTTCTGTGGCTTATCATTATACTCAAACATGTCAAAATACGGGTTCCAGTTGATCTTCATCATCCAAGATGTCTTTTCTGTTCCGTTTACTAGTTGGCAGGATATTCTATGTCTTAAATCTGTCAGCATGCCGTATCTTCTTCTAGCTGTGCTTCCCTTCAGTCCCACTACCCCTATGATGACTGTAAACAGTTCCTCGCCGGCCGGAGTGGCTGAGCAGTTCTAGGCGCTACAGTCTGGAACCGCGCAACCGTTACGGTTGCAGGTTCGAATCCTGCCTTGGGCATGGATGTGTGTGATGTCCTTAGGTTAGTTAGGTTTAAGTAGTTCTAAGTTCTAGGGGACTGATGACCACAGCAGTTAAGTCCCATAGCGCTCAGAACCATTTGAACAGTTCCTCCTTGTAACATACTGATGTGACAGAAATCATAGGATAGCGACATCTATACATCCAAATGGCGGTAATATTGAGTACACAAGTTATAAAAGAGCACTCAATTGGCGAAACTGTCATTTGTACTCGGTGATTCACGTGAAAAGGTTTGTAACATAATTAGTGCTGCACAACCGGAATTAAATGCCTTACAGCGCGGAATGGTAGTCGGTGCTAGACGCATTGGATATGCCATTTCGGAAATGATTAATGAATTCAATATTCACAGTGTCAAAAGTGTGCCAAAACTATCCATTTTCAAGCATTAGCTCTCACTACGTATAAAGCAGTGTCCAACGGCAACTGAGTAGAGTCGGCAGTGCTAAAAGACAAGCAACACTGCGTGAAATAACAGCAGAAATCAACGTGGGTCGTACGACATACAACAAACGTATCCATTAGGACAGTACGGCGAAATTTGACGTTAAAAGGCAAGGGCAGCAGATAACGACATGAATGCCTTTGGCAACAGCACGACGTAGTCTGCAGAGCCTCTGCTCGTGACCATATCGGTTGGAGCCCAGATTACAGTTGGCAAGGACTGATGGTAGGGTTCAAGTATGGCGCAAACCCCACGTAGCCAAGGAGCCAATTTGTCAACAGGTCACTGTGCGAGTTGGTGGTGGCTCCATGATGGTGTGATCATTGGCTGGACTGATTTTGTTCGGCTACTTGGAGACCACTTGCAGCCATTCATGGACTTCATGTCCCTAAACAATTATGAAATTTTATGGATGACAATGCGCCATGTCACCGTGCCATAATTGTTCGCGATTGGTTTGAAAAACATTATGAACAATTCGAGCTTATGATATGGCCACCCGAATCGCCCGATGTGAATCCCATCGAACATTTATGAGACATAATCGCGAAATAAGTTCGTGCACAAAATTCTACGCTGGCAATACTTTTGCAAAATTCTTTCACGACCAGGTAACATAGCTGTTGCTAAAACCTTCTGGATGTGCGGTCGTGGTCCAAGCGATTCTTCTGATCCTGACGTTTCGTGCAGGACTGTGCAGGACATCCTCAGAGACGCTCAGACTCAGCGGAGAAGCGCCTCTGAGGATGTCCAACACAATCCTGGACGAAACGTTTCTTGGAGCACGACCTCATATCCCGAAAGGTTTACCAGCAGCTAATACTTTCGCAGTTATGGACGGCTACAGAGGCAGCAAGGCTCAATATTTCTGCAGGGGCTTCCAACGACCTGTTGAATCGTTCCATTTCGATTTGCTGCATTACGCAGGACAAAAGGAGGACGGAGACGGTTTTAGGAGGTACACCATGAGTGTTGCCACCTCACTGTTTCCATTCCGACTTCGTGATACACACAACCAAAAAAGTTTTTCATCACCTCAGTTCCCAGAGTTCCGTAACCTATACAGAAAATTGGAATACAGATCAACATAAACATCATTTCCGCCCTTTTTATTGCTCATGAAAACCACACATTGCATGTTGTACCACCATACAGCGAGACCTTCAGAGGTGGTCGTCCAGATTCCTGTACACATCGGTACCTCTAATACCCAGCAGCACATCCTCTTTCATTGATGCTTGCCTGTATTCGTCGTAGAAAACTATCCACAAGTTCATCAAGGCACTGTTGGTCCACACTGTCCCACTCCTCAACGGCGATTCGGCGTAGATCCCTCAGAGTGGCTGATGGGTCACTTCGTCCATAAACAGCCCTTTTCAATCTATCCCAGGCATTTTCGATAAGCTTCATTTTCAATCTATCCCAGGCATTTTCGATAAGCTTCATGCATGGAGAACATGCTGGCCACTCTAGTCGAGCGATGTCGATATCCTGAAGGAAGTCATTCACAAGATGTGCACGATGGGGGTGCGAATGGTCGTCCATGAAGACGAATGCCTCGCCAATACGCTGCCGATATGGTTGCACTATCGGTCGGGGGATGGCATTCACGTATCGTACAGCCGTTACGGCGCCCTCCCTGACCACCAGCGGCGTACGTCGGCCCCACATAATGCCACCCCAAAACAGCGGGGAACCTCCACCTTGCTGCACTCGGGTGGACAGTGTGTCTAAGGCGTTCATCCTGACAGGGTTGCCTCCAAACACGTCTCCGACGATTGTCTGGTGGAAGGCATATGCGACACTCATAGGTGAAGAGAATATAATGCCAATCCTAAGCGGTCCATTCGGCACGTTGTTGGGCCCATCTGTACCGCACTGCATGTTGTCATGGTTCCAAGGATGGACCTCGCCATGGACGTCGAGAGAGAAGTTGCGCATCATGCAGCGTCTTGCGCACAGTCTGAGTCGTAACACGACTTCTTGTGGCTGCACGAAAAGCATTATTCAACATGGTGGAGTTACTGTCAGAGTTCTTCCGAGCCATAATCCTTAGGCAGCGGTCATCGACTGCAGTAATAGCCCTCGAGCAGCCTGAGCGTGGCATGTCATGGGCAGTTCCTGTCTCTCTGAACATCGCTTTGGTTCACTCCGGGACGCCTTGATACTTTGATTGTTGAGGGCCCTTCCTTGCACAAAGTAACAATGCGCACGCGACCGCACCGCGGTATTAACGATCTAGGCATTGTTGAACTGCAGAGAACACGAGCCGTATACCTCCTTCCCGGTGGAATGACTGGAACTGATCGGCTGTTGGGCCCCCTCCGTCTAATAGGAGCTGCTCATGCATGGTTGTTTACATTTTTGGGTGGATTTAGTGACATCTCTGAACAGTCAAAGGGACTGTGTCTGTGATACAATATCCATAGGAAACGTCTATGGTTCAAATGGCTCTGAGCACTATGGGACTTAATGTCTGAGGTCATCAGTCCCCTAGAGCTTAGAACTACTTAAACCTAACTTATCTAAGGACATCACACACATCCATGCCCGAGGCAGGATTCAAACCTGTGACCGTAGCGGCAGTGCGGTTAAAGACTGTAGTGCCTAGAACCGCTGGGCCACCCCGGCCGGCTAAACGTCTATCTTCAGGAGTTGTGGGAACCGGGGTGATGGAAAACTTTTTTGATGTGTGTATTTCAGGAAATTTGTTGTTTCCTCTACCCGTTTAAACACATCATCATTTGTTTCTCTCTTTACCTATTTCTTTTACTTCTTTCTACCGTTTTATAGATAAATAGTTAAATCACTCGGAACCTGATGCTATTCGGCCACAAACATTTGAGGACCACCTGTTCCTTATGTCATATCACTCCGCAAATATTTCTGAACAAAGAATGATAGTTTGTCAACAAAGCTTAACGTCGTACGATATACGTGGAGTTTATTCGGTTAAAAGTACCAGACGTTTCCACTTTACATTCTCGTTTCCGTTTCTTCTTCAGAGTATGACTATTAGTGCATTACATGCAAGAATACTGCTGGTTATTCATTCGTAGTCTTGTTTTTCATTTCCAACGAGGCTTGCTTTAACTGGAGCGATTGTAAACAACGTCGTCTGCAGAAGACAACCCCTCCGACCCGAGTGGTAGTAATCACAAGTTCGTAGAAAGAGTGGCTCGAAACGGTCACAGCTCTTCCGACCAGTGCATAGTAATTAAAATCCGAAACTGGGCTTTTTTGTCCAAAGAGTCCAATTAAAACTGCGCGCGGAAATTGAGCGTATAGGTTATACGCTTGCTGCAGAGAGCAGTCAATTGGACTCATTCAAATACATCGTTGCTGAAAGCTTTCACTTTGTGCCTCCCGTGGAGAAAATTGGATTACCTGGTGTAACTGCGCGATACGCACCAAACAGATGAGGTTTTAAAAAATGCCGCCTGTTCACTTTGCCGTCTCTGGCGCTGATTCACGCTACACCGAAACTGTGGCATTTCTCTTCACCGCTGTCGCCCACTTTCCCTCAGATAGAATACAATTTGTTATGACGCTTCTCTTAGCCCATTTAGACTGAATGAAGATATCTTAAGCTGATGGTTTCAATGTTATTTTTAACTTTCAACATAGGAATCATAAATCCAACCGGTTGTAAATACAGGGTGTTTCAAAAATGACCGGTATATTTGAAACGGCAATAAAAACTAAACGAGCAGCGATTTAAATACACCGTTTGTTGCAATATGCTTGGGACAACAATACATTTTCAGGCGGAGAAACTTTCGAAATTACAGTAGTTACAATTTTCAGCAACAGATGGCGCTGCAAGTGATGTGAAAGATGTAGAAGACAACGCAGTCTGTGGGTGCGCCATTCTGTACGTCGTCTTTCTGCTGTAAGCGTGTGCTGTTCACAACGTGCAAGTGTGCTGTAGACAACATGGTTTATTCCTTAGAACAGAGGATTTTTCTGGTGTTGGAATTCCACCGCCTAGAACACAGTGTTGTTGCAACAAGACGAAGTTTTCAACGGAGGTTTAATGTAACCAAAGGACCGAAAAGCGATACAATAAAGGATCTGTTTGAAAAATTTCAACGGACTGGGAACGTGACGGATGAACGTGCTGGAACGGTTGGGCGACCGCGTACGGCAACCACAGAGGGCAACGCGCAGCTAGTGCAGCAGGTGATCCAACAGCAGCCTCGGGTTTCCGTTCGCCGTGTTGCAGCTGCGGTCCAAATGACGCCAATGTCCACGTATCGTCTCATGCGCCCGAGTTTACACCTCTATCCATACAAAATTCAAATGCGGCAACCCCTCAGCGCCGCTACCATTGCTGCACGAGAGACATTCGCTAACGATATAGTGCACAGGATTGATGACAGCGATATGCTTGTGGGCAGCATTTGGTTTACTGACGAAGCTTATTTTTACCTGGACGGCTTCGTCAATAAACAGAACTGGCGCATATGGGGAACCGAAAAGCCCCATGTTGCAGTCCCATCGTCCCTGCATCCTCAAAAAGTACTGGTCTGGGCCGCCATTTCTTCCAAAGGAATCATTGGTCCATTTTTCAGATCCGAAACGGTTACTGCATCACGCTATCTGGACATTCTTCGTGAATTTGTGGCGGTACAAACTGCCTTAGACGACACTGCGAACACCTCGTGGTTTATGCAAGATGGTGCCCGGCCACATCGCACGGCCGACGTCTTTAATTTCCTGAATGAATATTTCGATGATCGTGTGATTGCTTTGGGCTATCCGAAACATACAGGAGGCGGCGTGGATTGGCCTCCCTATTCGCCAGACATGAACCCCTGTGACTTCTTTCTGTGGGGACACTTGAAAGACCAGGTGTACCGCCAGAATCCAGAAACAATTGAACAGCTGAAGCAGTACATCTCATCTGCATGTGAAGCCATTCCGCCAGACACGTTGTCAAAGGTTTCGGGTAATTTCATTCAGAGACTACGCCATATTATTGCTACGCATGGTGGATATGTGGAAAATATCGTACTATAGAGTTTCCCAGACCACAGCGCCATCTGTTGTTGAAAATTGTAACTACTGTAATTTCGAAAGTTTGTCTGCCTGAAAATGTACTGTTGTCCCAAGCATATTGCAACAAACAGTGTATTTCTATCGCTGCTCGTTTAGTTTTTATTGCCATTTCAAATATACTGGTCATTTTTGAAACACCCTGTACTAGTTGCTACATTGACCTAGGTACGACGCCTCTAAGAATGTCTTCATCAGAGTGAAATTTTAGAAAACTGTAAAGTTACAATGCAAGAAACTAATGGTCAAAATTTGGAGCAGATATGCTCAAGTCAAAAATTAAAATTAAACACGTTCCAGTCTTTGCCACATATGCCTATCTAGGAGCAACATTTTTAAAGTGTTGTCAGGACAATGTTCTCACGTTCAGGCTGGTGACACTGATTTTTAAATGAAATATCCAATAAATCTCTTACTTGAAATATCAGATGTTAAATGCTTACCAGAAAAAAGATTCTTCAAAAGTGGAGTTACAGTTTAGATGCTAGTATCCCACACAGAGCGAAAGGATATTTACAATTTGTACAGATACCAGATGGCAGTTATAAGTGTCGAGAGGCATGAAAGGGATGCAGTGGTTGGGAAGGGAGTGAGACAGGGTTGTAGCCTCTCCCCGATGTTATTCAATCTGTATATTGAGCAAGCACTAAAGGAAACAAAAGAAAAATTTGGAGTAGGTATTAAAATCCATGGTGAAGAAATGAAAACTTTGAGGTTCGCCGATCACATTGTAATTCTGTCAGACCAGTAATTCTGTCAGAGACAGACTTGGAAGAGCAGTTGAACGGAATCGATAGTGTCTTGAAAGGAGGATATAAGACGAACATCAACAAAAGCAAAACGAGGATAACGGAATGTAGTCGAATTAAGTCGGGTGATGCTGAGGGAATTAGATTAGGAAATGAGACACTTAAAGTAGTAAATGAGTTTTGCTATTTGGGGAGCAAAATAACTGATGATGGTCGAAGTAGAGAGGATATAAAATGTAGACTGACAATGGGAAGGAAAGCGTTTCTGAAGAAGAGAAATTTGTTAACATCAAGTGTAGATTTAAGTGTCAGGAAGACGTTTCTGAAAGTAATTGTACGGAGTGTAGCCATGTATGGAAGTGAAACATGGACAATAAATAGTTTAGACAAGAAGAGAATAGAAGCTTTCGAAATGTGGTGCTACAGAAGAATGCTGAAGATTAGATGGGTAGATCACATAACTAATGAGGAGGTGTTGAATAGGATTGGGGAGAAGAGAAGTTTGTGGCACAACTTGACTAGAAGAAGGGATCAGTTGGTAGGACATGTTCTGAGGCATCACGGGATCACCAATTTAGTATTGGTGGAGGGTAAAAAATGGTTCAAATGGCTCTGAGCACTATGGGACTTAACATCTATGGTCATCAGTCCCCTAGAACTTAGAACTACTTAAACCTAACTAACCTAAGGACATAACACAACACCCAGTCATCACGAGGCAGAGAAAATCCCTGACCCCGCCGGGAATCGAACCCGGGGTGGAGGGTAAAAATCGTAGAGGGAGACCAAGAGATGAATACACCAAGCAGATTCAGAAGGATGTAGGTTGCAGTAGGTACTGGGAGATGAAGAAGCTTGCACAGGATAGAGTAGCATGGAGAGCTGCATCAAACCAGTCTCAGGACTGAAGACCACAACAACAACAACATATCCCACACTGCTGGACGGCAGAAATACTTATGAAGAATATTAAATAGCAGCTGATTATTACATTAGTACTGTTCGTTGATAGGAAAACATTCAGTCGTACAGCGTTAAGAAAACGAGAAACTTTTTATTTGTGCAGTTGAAGGTCAGCTGATATTATTCAGTCGCATTGTAAGCAACGACTTACGATAAACGTATGCCGTTATTGTGACCGACAACAAGCAAATGATGTCTTCCAGTTTACGTACAGGTAGAGTCGGCTGCCCCTATCTATGCATTTCATGCAACCTGCAATTCCTTCCGAAATCAAGTACGAGATTTTCGCATTCTCTTACTCGCTACACACGAGCTATTAGTCATACAGGAAAAATGAACAATTTAATTAATTTTGTACTAGGAGAATATGATAATCTTGCTCGTGGTATTTGAATATGTTGTAGGTTGCACAAAAACCCATAGGTAGCAGTAAAGTACATGCACCATTCACATACACTTGTTTGAAAAATGAGCTGTACTGTTGAATGAGTTTCCTCTGTATACCAGGCATGTGGACTATATCATCCTTCGAACACTAGATCAGTCGCAAGTCATGAGTGCTTTACTCCACTCTGATTATTTTACATCAGTATAAACTGTCATGCTTTAGGCTGATTCGAAGACAAAATTTTGTTGCTTCCTTCAAAAAATCAGGAACAAGAATCACACAGCGGTAGAGTATTTTATTCAAATAGCCTGACACCTCGTATTATATGGTAGTATAATGCCAGCAGTCTGCTAGAGTGTACGCATATCAGTCTCTGCAAGGCTGTCCACTAGACAGAACTGGTACATTGATATGAACGTACGGAAGTTTTGACAACACAGGTCATCGCAGGATGACTGCAGGTGGTGCACGAGAATGAAGTTGTTGGAACAAGAAGAAAGCCGTGATGGGGAGCCTCCAACAAGTCAAATGAGTGTTGACTAAAAAACGTTTACAGGACGTGTATAAACTCACCTGCAATTTTCTAATTTATTTAATATAATATATTTACACAGGGTGGTCCACTGATCGTGACCGAGCCAAATATCTCACGAAATAAGCGTCAAACGAAAAAACTACAAAGAATGAAACATGTCTAGCTTGAAGGGGGAAACCAGATGATGCTATGGTTGGCCCGATAGATGGCGCTGCCATAGATCAAACTGACATCAACTGCGTTTTTTTAAAACAGGAACCCCATTTTTATTACATATTCGTGTAGTATGTAAAGAAATATGAATGTTTTAGTTGGACCATTTTAGTTGGACCACTTTTTTCGCTTTATGATAGATGGCTCTCTAATAGTCACAAACATATGGCTCCCAATTTTAGGCGAACAGTTGGTAACAGAAAGGTTTTTTAAATTAAAATGCAGAACGTAGGTACGTATGAACATTTTATTTCGGTTGTTCCAATGTGATACATGTACCTTTGCGAATTTATCATTTTTGGGAACGCATGCTGTTACAGCGTGATTACCTGTAAATACCACATTAATGCAATAAATGCTCAAACGGCGATTCGGTGTAGATCCCTCAGAGTGGCTGATGGGTCACGTCGTCCATAAACAGCCCTTTTCAATCTATCCCAGGCATTTTCGATAAGCTTCATTTTCAATCTATCCCAGGCATTTTTGATAAGTTTCATGCCTGGAGAACATGCTGGCCACTCTAGTCGAGCGATGTCGATATCCTGAAGGAAGTCATTCACAAGATGTGCACGATGGGGGTGCGAATGGTCGCCCATGAAGACGAATGCCTCGCCAATACGCTGCCGATATGGTTGCACTATCGGTCGGAGGATGGCATTCACGTATCGTACAGCCGTTATGGCGCCCTCCCTGACCACCAGCGGCGTACGTCGGCCCCACATAATGCCACCCCAAAACAGCAGGGAACCTCCACCTTGCTGCACTCGGGTGGACAGTGTGTCTAAGGCGTTCAGCCTGACAGGGTTGCCTCCAAACACGTCTCCGACGATTGTCTGGTGGAAGGCATATGCGACACTCATAGGTGAAGAGAATATAATGCCAATCCTAAGCGGTCCATTCGGCACGTTGTTGGGCCCATCTGTACCGCACTGCATGTTGTCATGGTTCCAAGGATGGACCTCGCCATGGACGTCGAGAGTGAAGCTGCGCATCACACAGCCTACTGCGCACAGCCTGAGTCGTAACACGACTTCCTGTGGCTGCACGAAAAGCATTATTCAACATGGTGGCGTTCCTGTCAGGGTTCCTCCGAGCCATAATCCGCGTAAGTAGAGGTTATCCACTGCAGTATTAGCCTCTGAGCAGCCTGAGCGAGGCATGTCCCTCTGTATCTCCTCCATGTCCGAACAACATCGCTTTGCTTCACTTCGAGACGCCTGGACACTTCCCTTGTTGACAGACCTTCCTTGGACAAAGTAACAATGCGGACGCGATAGAAGCACGGTATTGACCGTCTAGGCATGGTAGAACTACAGACAACATGAGTCGTGTCCCTCCTTTATGGTGGAATGATTGGAACTGATCGGCTGTCTGACCCCCTCCGTCTAATAGGCGCTGTTCATGCTGGTTATTTACATCATTGGGTGGGTTTAGTGACACTTCTTAACAGTCAAAGGGACTATGTCTGTGATACAATATCCACAGCCCACGTCTGTCTTCAGGAGTTGTGGAAACCGGGGTGATTCAAAGCTTTTTTATGTGAGTATATTTATATACAGGGTTAGTCACCTAACATTGCCCCTGGAAACACCTCCCAAACAACAACAAACACTGAATAACCAATTCCCCAGACCGAAAGTGAGGAGAGGGACTTGTGTAATCGGTTAACACAAACCACTGTGAAATTCCCGGAAGTGTGTTTTTCAACACATACTTACGTTTCTTTTTTTTTTTTTTTTTTTTTTTTTTTTTTTTTTTTTTAATGGATACCTCTTATTATTTGTAGCACAGCTGAAAATAGAAACAAATACTTAATCAATGCCGTTTGTTACACTGTAAAATTTTACGTATACCCGGAGTAATTTGTAACGTAAAGTAGACGCTTGAAACCCCAGACGTTCAGTCGCGTGTTGTAAGTAACAAGATCTGTAGGGGTATGTTTCGAAGACTGCGATGTTTACGAGCTTGGCTGTCTCAGTGTCCGTATGTAGCGCTTGCTGAATTAGTTGGGTTCAAATGGCTCTGAGCACTATGGGACGTAACATCTGAGGTCATCAGTCCCCTAGAATTTAGAACTACTTAAACCTAACTAACCTAAGGACATCACACAAATCGATGCCCGAGGCAGGATTCGAACCTGCCACCGTAGCGGTCACGCGGTTCCAGACTGAAGCGCCTAGAATCGCTCCGCCACACCGGCCGGCTGCTGAATTTGTCCTTGTACTGAGAATAACTGTAGTACACTGTGTTACCGGACGTCTGTGATAGTGTACTGTACAAAAGTAAGAGCAGAAGTACATTTTGCACAGCTTTGCAAGAACTGTGAAAATGGTTTTTTCTAACTCTGAAAAGGCAGAGATGATACTCATCTGTGGCGAGCGTAGAAAAAAATGCAGGTGCACCGTGCAGATTGTATGCAGAATGGTACCTGGACAGAGATTATCCAACGCGCCGCACATTTGAAAGCATTTACAAACAATTGTATGCAACAGTTATGGTCGTAACGCGCAAACGGGTCCGTAACAAACCCATCACATGAGAAGCAGGTGCCGTTGGGGTGTTAGCTGCTGTTGCCGTGAACCCACACATGAGTTCACGTGACATCGCTAGAGGCAGTGCAATAAGTCAAAGTAATGTAATGCGCATACTTCATCGTTACAAATTTCACCCGCGTCATGTGTCGCTGCATAAGCAATTACATGGAGATGACCTTAACAATCGAGTGAATTTCTGTCAACGGCCATTAAAAGAGAATGCGTTTTAGCTCTACCTGTTTACCGATGAAGCCGGTTCCACAAACCACGGTGCAGTGAATTTTCGAAACATGCATTACTGGTTCGTGGGAAATCCTCCTCTCTGGCTTCGACAGGTAGAGCGACAGGATGGTGTGGAGTAATTGGTGACCATCTCATTGGTCATTACTTCATTGAAGGGACCCAAACAGCTGCAAAACACGTCGAGTTTTTACTAAATTATCTGCCAACATAGCTAGAAAATGTCTCGTAGGGAACGCTTAGACGTATATGGTATCAACATGATGGTGCTCCTGTAGGTTCTGGAATGAACACTAGGCTGACCCTTGACAGAATGTTCGACGGGCGTTTCATAGGACATGGCGGACTCATAAATTCGCCAGCCCGTTCTCCTCATCTTACGCCTTTAGACTTTCTGCAGTGGGGTACGTTAAAGGAGAGTATGTACCGTGATGTGTCTACAATCCCAAAGTATATGAAACATCGTATTGAGACAGCCTGTGACAACAATACACCAGATATGCTGCGTCGTGTAATACATTCATTACGCGGTAGATAGCAGATGTGTGCAGAAAATGATGGGCACCACTTTGAACATTTATTGGCCTGAAATGTCAGGACACACTCTTTTACATTTTGTAATTGAAAACAAAAAAACAAATTTGTAAGTTCAACTACATTCTCATGTTAATGTACATTTTCTTCTAACAAATCAGTGCCGTATAGTATTCTTTGGAGGAGAAGACTAATAAAAATGTTAGTATGTGGATGTGAAGTGCTATTCATGTCTTTTCTGTATATAGGTTACATAACTGTTATTTTTGTATCCCTAATAATTAGGTTCTCTCCGATACACACAACTGACCTGCTGAGGAGTTACTCAAGCGTCATCTTTACGTTGCAAGTTACTCTGGATGTAATTAACATTTTAGAATGTATCAAACGGCATTGATTAAGTATTTTTTCTGCTTTCAGTTGTGCTAAAAATAATAACAGGTTTACACCAGCCCCTCTCCTCACCTTTCGGTCTGCGAATTGGTTATTCAGTGTTTCTTGTGGTTTTGGAGCTGTTTCCAGCGGTAACGTTAGGTGAAATACGTTGTATATAACATATTTAATTAAGAGACATGACGGAAGGAAGGAAGATTCACTAAATCTGGCCTATGTTTAGAGTGTTTTGCACCACGTGTTTGCTCCAACATCCAGAATGTGACCCTGATAGTCATATTAACGACAATTAACAGTTCGGGGAGTTACTTCGACCTTTTACAGCTACTTTCTGTGAGGGGAGATATTGCAAAATGTCTGATCTGCATAAAAACTTTTTCCTCGTATTAGAATGGCACTCGTTCTCTCGAACCTACACGTAGCTAACCGAGCAAAGTGGCGCAGTTGTTAATGAGGAGTTCATGAGAAACGCAGTCCAAACCTAATTCTCACCAATGAGATTTAGATTGTCCAGCGATTTTCTAAATCGCTTCAGGTGCAGTGCGGAAGGCTCCAGACAAACGGATACGGCCAATTTGTTTACCCATCCTTCTGCGATCCAAACTTGGCTTTATTGTGTAATTACTTCGTCGCCGACTGGATGATAACCAACGTCATTCCTTTCGTGTAGTTATGTAAGTCAAAAGTCACCTTTCTTTTGCAAGCCCATTTTAGTTATTCGAGCGTACTGATGTGTTTTCTTCTACATCTATACTCCGCGAGCCACCTTACGGTGTGTGGCGGAGGGTTTCGTATCCAGTGATCACGCCATAAGATCGAAACTGAAAGAAGATGGGGATTCAAATGCCGACGACGACAAGATCATTTGACTACGCCGCTGTAATTCTCAGATCTTGTGAAGGCATTGCTAATTATGAATATAAAATTTTTTTCGTGATTTTCTTTAGATTTCTATTCTTTTTCTTTCGTTCATATTGGCATTTCTAATTGTGATTATGTAACATTCTACTGTGGTTTTTAAATGTGAAGATGTAATTGTGATTATTTCGTTTGCCAATGGATAAATATGTTTCTTGCTTTGTACCTGTGGTAAAGTTTGTAAAGTTCTCTTTTGGAATATTATTAATTGTGAAAAATGCAGTCAATAACACTTATAAAGATTTGTGTAATTTACGATAACGATATAACATCTATAGACAGGGGACAGCGATAGTGATATCGATAGTCGAAAGGTTGTTGTGTAGTAGAGGGGATGGTGGATGGTGTGTCTGTGAAGCGTGCGACGAAAAAATAGTACTGTGTTTTATGAAAAGCATACGTAATTGTTTGGACAGTGATACCGAACTATCATATTGTTAATTCTCTTTACCACTGCGGTATGTAATGCCATCGCCAGCGAACTTTAAGAGTAAATAAACCGGACTATGAAAGTGCCGCTAACAATACTTTGTTGTCACCGACACGAACAGTGCTTTTATGCGAATGAACTTTGCTGGTATTGGTTTTGGGTGATGGAACGGTTGTCTGTCACATCCTATCAAGCCGTGAAAGTGAAGACTTTAATTAACTGTGCAATATAAACGACATTCAGTGACGTCAATGAAGTTTGAAATGCGAGAACAGAGTGGACATTGTTTACGGTGTGCTTCACACACAAGAACAATTCTATGAACTGTGTATTTGTGCCTAAGACTATATGAATGTGACGAACTGTGTAATTATGGACGATAGCGTCACTGAGAGTGCATAAAGTGTAAAAACAAGCGATGTCTACGTAATGTACTTTGAAAGAGAGAACATGTCAACAACGGTCGTATACTGGCGTCTTGTGGTTTGTTAATCAGCACGGGGTTAATGATACAGCTGTGCCGGAACTTTATTTGCGTTTCGCCGGAGAAGAATAACCAGCGGAACTGCCTGTATCCTGCTCTCATCATCGTAACCCGCCGACATTGTGCTGCCCAACGCAACGCTTCGTATGCAACAAAAAGTTAAGAGATTTAGCCGAACGCTATACCCTGACCTAGAAACTTTCTTTCCCTATTAAAAGTATAAGAATTACATACTCTATTCAAATAAATTCTCTGTTTAGTTTATGTTTGCTTTCTGCTAACGAAAATAAAATTACAATCAGTGAATTAAAAGTTGCCTGGTAGTCATTGTTGAAACACTAGTAAATGTAAACTTCTTCCTTTCATTAGAACTAATTCTCCTTGCATGTCAAAATTATTGTAGTTATATTATGTAGTTTTATGTATTGTTATGAGACTAGATATATGACAGTGTCTAATAAGAGTATTTTGTCGCGAAACATGGCGTCGCGCGAAAATTACGGCGAACGCCATAATTACTTGCGTTCTGACCAATAACATAAAAGCTGCTATTCCTGTATTGGTGCATTTCCTGAATTATAAATGTTAGCTGTCAAATCACATAGGGACTGTTTACCCAGTAATAAAAGTTTTTGATATTTTATTGCTACGAGTCGTAGTATTAAGAGAGACTGGTTATACTCAAAAGTGGGTAGATGTATGGTGAACCGCCAGTGTTTATGTAATTATGAACAGTATTGTGTGTGATTCAAGAAATTTTGTCACTTTTTCTAATTCCTTCCAGATATTGTCTTAGATGTCTGAAGTTTCAGAGAATATATACACAATTTTGTTGGTTCAGGTTAATTTCAGAGCAGTTTCTCGTGAATATTAGAGTTTTCAGTTCGTAAACAAAGTGGGATCGTGACCAATTGTGAAGTATAACAAAGAGTGTGGTTTTCCAACTAGAATTTTGCATGACTTCACAGTTCAGATTTTGATAATTATTTTTCCTGTGATTTGAGGTCATCACAATCTGATGATGTCTGCAAAGACACAACCGGTTATCAATAAAGTATCATGTGACCAAGATAATAAGTACTCAAATTTAACATCAGTAGAGACGGAGAACATGAAAAAATTCTAGGACGGAAAGAGGAGGCAATCGGACGCGTTCTTTTAAAGAGAATAATGCCGGTATTTGCCTCAGGCGATTAGGGAAATCAAAATGTAGACTCCAAGTCTTGGATATGAACCACTGTCCCCTCGAACGCGTGCCAAATGTCTTAAAAAATGCGTCGTCTCGCTCGGTGCACACGTTTGAGTGTTGAAGTGTATAACAATAATTTGGTGAGGCTCAAATGCCAGGTGAAAATCTTTCAGCTCCACGCCATTTCGGTGTCTTTCGTACCGCTGTCATACCCCAGTTATCGAACCAAATAAAGGGACCCCCTACAGTTTAATGTCGTCCTGGTGACTCCTCGCATCGTTGAAAGGTGCAGTCTAGATGAAATTCGCATGATCTGACCAGTATTTTGTCCCGTAACATCTTCGTTTCCATGCACGCTTTTAACCACTGAAACATTATTCGATTGTAGAACACACACAGAATCATACACATTCTCATGCCACACTTAGAACCTTCACCCTTTGGAACCCACGAAATTTGCTTCACGAACTAACAACGTGATCTCGAAGGCTGGCAGAATATTGTTCTTAGACCAGAGGAGAAGCTACTAAGGCACTTTGTGTATTTGTAGTTTGCCTTTCACACGGGCTTTTCAAGATAACGAAATGTCAGTTGAAGAAATGAGATAGCAGCAGTGGTACGAGCACAAACACGAGCTCGTGCCTGTGTTTGTGTGTGTGTGTGTGTGTGTGTGTGTGTGTGTGTGTGTGTGTGTTTGGGCGCTCGTGCTGTCCCTGCAACGCCTCAGCGGCTGCCGCCTTTGTCTGCGCAGCAGCCAAGCGCATCAAGTCCTGGACGCGGACGAGCTGCAGTCAGCAAGGCGAATGGGCCCGGCCCAGTTCCGGAGGGCCGCGTCGCCGCATCGCTGCCTCTTGCGGTCTGCCCGTTCGCCAGGACGAGAGGAATTTGGAAAAGTAGAGACTCCGCCTGCCTCCTTCCACAAGAGGAATGGCAGCGTCAAGGAAAGCAAAACAGCGAAACCCAGGACTCCCCTCTCACTGCATCTTCCGAAATCTTTCGAGACTACTCTCTTCTTTTTTTTTAAAATTTCTTTATTCAATCCAATAATATCATACATCACAACCCACCACCTTATATATTAGTGGGTCTTAATATCTACAATACATTTTAATGAAGTTAGCAGCATTTTTTCTTTTTAATTATAGTTTTAGTACACTCACATGCTACAGGAAATAATGAGTTAGTTTCTTAATGGGTAAGATCTACTGTCTACTCTTAACTAACTATTCTAAAGGCTACTTCCTGGATCGTTACAGGCGTGCCAGTTGTTATATAAACCTACAATGTGGCTGTGCCCACCGAGCTAATCCCCCAGTAGGCACGCCCCTGGCACCGGACTGACCCTTTGGAAAATCGCTGCAGGTTCTGTGTGTGTGTGTGTGTGTGTGTGTGTGTGTGTGTGTGTGTGTGTGTGTGTGTGTGAGTAGTCTCTCATGGTTTCAAATGGCCCAAATGGCTCTGAGCACTATGGGACTTAACATATGAGGTCATCAGTGCCCCGGAACTTAGAACTACTTAAACCTAACTAACCTAAAGACATCACACACATCCACCCCCGAAGCAGGATTCGAACCTGCGACCGTAGCGGTCACGCGGTTCCAGACTGAAGCGCCTAGAACCGCTGGGCCATATAGGTGGCCCCAGTTATCGAGTAAAAGAAATGGCTCTGTTTAGCGATGTTGTTTCTACTATCTACTGAGAAATTAACTAACTACTAGGTCACTATCTGTGTTCAGTTGTCGAATTCGGCTGTTAGCGCTCCCTCCCCCTATTCCAGAGCGTGGCGTATTCCTACCGTCACGGCGATTGGCCAGTTCACGCCCTGGCGGAATGGGATGGGCCGCATTGAGGCATGTCATGTTTAGTGGTTCACGTATTTTCCCTTCGATAGTCTCGCAGGACCTTTGCTGATACTTCGCTGGCAAGGCGGCTTATTATGTCGAATGTGGTCGGGTTTCTGATCAACTGATAGGTGTCGTTGTTTGGTTGCTGGTTTCTTAAGTCGCTGGCTACATCATCGAAGATAGGGCACTCGTAGATCACGTGATCCGGAGTACCCTGTTCGGCTCCGCAGTCACACGATGGGGTAGCCCTTCTCCCGAACCGGCAAAGATACGCCGGGTACGGTCCATGACCTGTGAGGAAGTGCAGCAGTCCCTTGCTCAGTTGGAAATGCGAAAGTTGGAGGCGTTCTTTGATGTTCGGGAGCAGTTGGTAAGTCCTTCTGCCTGTTTCCTCTCTGTCCCAGAGTCCTTGCCATAGCTCTTCTCCTCTTCTTTTAATTGCAAACTTGTCCCCCACCCGCACTCCCAAAATGCTCTCAGTTTTTTCTACATCTCCCCTTTTCACCCAATACCAGGCCGCCTGCTCCCGGATTTTGATGTCCAGGGGACACAACCCCATGAGTGTTGGTAGTGCCCCTCCCGGAGATGTTCTGTATGCTCCAATGGAGCGTAGAAGCATGTTGCGTTGCACCCTCCTCACAGACATAGCGGGCACGACCCTCGTGAGCCTGTGTGCCCAGACTCCAGATCCGTAACCTACGATGAAAGCAAGAATGGTGTTGTGGTACAGTTTAATGAGTTCCGGTGGAAGAAGAAATCTGCTGTGTCCTATCATGATAAGACTGTTCAGAGCTTCTAAAGAACTTTGGGTTGCAGTTTCGATGCGTTTGGCCAAATTCCATCTTTCATCAATTATCACTCCCAGATACCGGGCCTCGCCACGCCGAATTACTGGTGAGCCCTCAATTCTTACTGTTGCATTTCTGGCCAATTGGCCTTTCAGTAATAGGTATGTCGACTTGTTAGGCGCAATGGTCATTCTCGTGTTGTGGCACCATTGTGTGAGAATTGTTAATGTCCTATTGATTTTGGGTTCGAGATCTTCGCGAATCCGGCCGCCAACCAGACAACTTGCATAAAAACATTCTTGGACTTGACGAAAGATTTCATGGGTGAACAACCGGGTGTTAGTGTCCATCGGGCACAATATTTCGGCAAGCGACCACGTTGCTATCATCATGTGCGCTGACGAACTGAGCGCCGAGGCGCCGGCGCCGGGCTTTTATCTCCTCCCCCCCCCCCCCCTACCCTCGACCACCCAGGTGTTCCGTACGCGGTCCGCGCGCAGGTTTTTAATCAGATTCAAAGAGGGTTCCCACATCTTATTAACGATGTAAGCGCTATCTCGATTGATCAGCTTTTCCCGTACTCGAATCTCGATGGATTCTTTAATTCTTTAATGACACAGTCCCAGTATTTGGACGTCTGTATCAGAACCTTGGTCTGGTCGTAATTAATTTTATGTAATACCGAGAGGTAATGATCAGCAGCCAACGAATTTTTAGGCTGCTGCAGCCTCGTGTGCCGTTGATGTTCTTGGCGTCGATCTCCGGTAGTACGCACCGTTGGACCTATGTACGTCATGACTTATTTGCAGAGGATCTGGTAGACTCAGGGATTTCCGTAGTTCTAGATCGTCCTTGACATTACCAAGCAGTACCTGTGTCTTAACTGGTGGGCGGAAGACAGTCTTCATCTAACGATTTTGAAGAATTCAGGATAAAGCGCCACAGAACGGGATAAATACTATGCCCCCACCCTGCTGGGGTTCCTCTTCTGTTTCCTCCGATTATGCAGTCGGTGTGAGACGTAAAGCTCTCCGAATTTGCCTGTCTGAGTAGCTGTTTTTTCCGGAAAACCGACCTCAGATGTTCAAGTTGTTGGTTAAGGCTCTCTTTGTCAGGCAGGGTACGGGCCGTGTGAGCCAATGTTTTGAGGACGCCGTTCCTCTGCGCTGGATTGTGGCTGCTGTTTACATGAATCATCTATTGGATTATCTCTGGACAATAGTAACAATAGTAGTTTATTCCACATTAATATTAAAGGGAATAATTTTCATCGGACAAAACATCGTGCTATGTTAAATGAACGCTGTGACTTTCGAAGAAATTAAGTCGGTGCATATCCGCTACGCAAATCAAAGCTGTCAATCTATTTTGAAACGCGAATCGGACACGTTGTTAATCAGCATCTTTGGTGGCAACCGCTGAAGAACAAAGCTAGCCGATAGTAATAATTTGAATCTAAATTTATTAATGAAATTAGTCCAAGGAGCAGACCTAACCAACAAACGCTGACTGCAATGACAGATAGTTTTGTCTCGCTTTCACATATATCGACGAGGTGAAGAATACTGGCTGGGCACAGAAAAAGGACGTTACACTTTTTGCTGATCGTGGAAGTGGCCAGTAGGCAGCAATAGGAGACGTCACAACGTTTTTTCGTTCTGGAGATTCTCGTTCGCGCACTCCGTAAACAGAGCTGTTCAAGGTCATTTCGCAGTTTAATTCATGAAGCATGTACTGAATTTGTTTTTGTGATGAGAGTTATAGAAAGAATTTAGATGCAATAATGATCAGTTAAAACGTACGGCAGTCTTCATTTTAATGTGACGGCCCAGACTGGTGACCACCTACGCTACCCGCTGCTACGGCGTCAAACTGCTGTGAGGCTAAGATGCGCTCACCTGTGGCGACGAGGCGCTGCGTGAGCGACAGGTCGGGGTTCGAGTCCAGGCGCGTCTTCTCGGCCCGCAGCTGCTGCACGTACGTGTCCATGTCTGCTGGGGACGCGGCGGGCACCGCGGAGGCGCTCTCCTCCATCATGGCAGCACCTGCAACCACACCAAACGCTCACTTAGATAGCCGTCTGGAGCTGCCAAGTGTTGTGGAGAACTGGCCACCCGAATGTTTCCGCGGAAACGCCTGCCATGTTACAGGTTCGTTCTTCAGTTTCATTTTATAGGTCTTTCTACCAGTGAAGTGTCAGATGACATTAGAAATATGCAACAACAGTGGTTATTATTGGAAAATATCCATACTCTGCAATGCAGAATAACACAAATGGCCTATGAGGAACTTGTGTTCTGATATTGTGAACCAATGTATGTGCAAAATACCCCGGACACCTATACTCATTTTACTTGTGCTTCTTTTGACGGGTTGGAATGGACCTGCCGATAAAGAACGTTGACTTACTTTGACCCTACAGCCCAAGTGGCAGACTTATACATACAATAACTTCATCACATGATACAGTAACATTTTTCGCACTACATTAATTTTTGATTTTTCCTACACAGCTGCCCCTACTGTAGGCTGTGCAACCCGCAACATCTTCAAAATTCAGATACGAGGTATTCGTATTGTACTAGTCGCTCTTCGTCGCTGTGCGTGAACTATTAGTCCTATAGAAGTATGAACAGAAAGTTTTTTTAGGAAATTTAATATACTTAACGATACGTTTTCGCTGGTTCAAAAATGGCTTTAAGCACTATGGGACTTAACAGCGGAGGTCATCAGTCCCCTAGGACTTACAACTACTTAAACCTAACTAACCTAAGGACATCACACACATCCATGCTCGAGGCAGGATTCGAACCTGCGACCGTAGCAGTCGCGCGGTTCCCTACTGAAGCGCCTAGAACCGCTCGGCCACCTCGGCCGGCCATGAGAGACATCACCGAATTTGACCCATCGGTACCCCCTACTCTGATGTCGAAAACGGTTATCGTCTTCGCCAGGATACTTAACAAAGCTACGGAACCGCGTTTGTTCTCATGTTATCAGTCCCTGGTCTCTGTTCAGCTACTGTGTGACATTCTTTTTGGTACTTCATTACGACAGCTTTCAGCATTAAGGGTGCTGGTAGATACGTAGTTAACGTCAGATACGTATCACATGTATGTATGACACACAGATATGTATAGAAATCTCAAACCTCCGACGCCCCACCCCCCATTTAAAATTTCCATATTTACTGCTTCACTAGCCAGCCGGGGTGGCCGAGCGGTTCTAGGCGCTTCAGTCTGGAACCGCGTGACCGCTACGGTCGTACAGTCGCAGGTTCGAATCCTGCCTATGGCATGGATGTGTGTGATGTCCTTAGGTTAGTTAGGTTTAAGTAGTTCTAAGTTCTAGGGGACTGATGACCTCAGAAGTTAAGTCCCATAGTGCTCAGAGCCATATGAACCATTTGAACTGCTTCACTAGGAACCATAATTAAGTGAAAATATCTACAATGTTATCTGAGTCGCTACAGTAATGTACTTAATTCCGGTCACCATATTAGATGTTTCAGGAAAGCCTTAAACTGTCATTCATAATTTAAATAATGAAAACTGCACCAGTTACTTATTTTCTGATGCTTAGCAAAACGCGTTTCGATAATTTATTCTCATTTTCAAGTGTGTGATTTTCTGCCTCTCTCGAGTCTTTTTTGACATCTTAGTAGCAGGTATCGGTGGTACAAATTCAGAGATGTACTCTCCTATAGGCCTCATAAGAAACTACGCAGTAAAAATACATTGAAATACGTAGTCCAGTCAAATTATGTGAACACTGCCTAATTTTCCGATTGCAGTCTGACTTCAAGAAGACGCAAGTGAGGCAGCAAATCACACATGCAAACATCACCAAACATACTCATGTAAAAAAAATGCGCAAACACACTTTAAAATGAGAATAAATTCTCGAAACGCGTTGTGCTCCGCATCGAAAAGTAAATAACTGATACAGTTTTCATTATTTAAGTCATGAGCAACAATTATGACTCTCACACACTTTACTTGGGTTATTTATCATAAAATTTGCAATGGTAACTATTGCCTTCGAAATTCATTTTGTGTGCTGTTTTTCTGTAAAAATACAGCTTAACTGCTCAGCAAGTTAGTTGTGACATTTAATTATTAGAACAGTGATTAAAGCCAGAAGCTCTTTTGCCCTACTGAATTAAATTACACCCTTCAGCACTTTACGTCACAAAAGGGAGTGTCTGCCAACCAGCAAGAGCCTGTGATGTTTTATGTCGTTTAGCTTGTTTTTTTTCTTTCTTTCCTTTTTACTATGTACAGCTGTCCCTCCTGTTCTTGAATAAAGCTACGACCAAGAATCTCGTCGTTAAGCAAATATTTCAATGGTAACCTTAATTAAATTGAAGCTTTTACTGACGGGAAGTCATATAGCGTCCCATTTTCTTTCAAAGTGATGACAAGAGTGCAGTCGCTAAGTTACCACAGGGACGCCGCTGATTTGAAACGTCTCTTTGCGAGATAGAGCGAAAAACGTGTTTCTTATTGGATGTCTAATTTAATTACCTTAATGGCTGTCGTCTTAAGTTTTACATCTAGAGCAAACAGGAAGCTGGAATATACTGGAGTGTACCTCTTACAATAGTTGGCAGTTACCAGACCGAAAACTTAAATTATTTCCTTTCGATGGCACAATGTGTAAAAAACGACGAACATTCTCTTCTTCTGTTCATTTACCCCACTGTTTAGTGGTATCGTGTATATTATCGTTCTTTGATTTGATTAAGTCCCAACTCCTCGCTATAGAACCTCATAATTCTTGATAATAAAGGCATTGTTCAGTACAGTTACTACCACTTGGGGTTTTTGCTATCTCCAATGTAATCACCGAGACCGGTGGTTACAAGACTAAAACACTAGATTCTTTAATATCTTGTCATTAACCGTTCGTTAGATCATATCTTTTTTTTCTTTATCCAAACAGCTTCTTGGTTGAGAAACGATAATACACTCCTGGAAATTGAAATAAGAACCCCGTGAATTCATTGTCCCAGGAAGGGGAAACTTTATTGACACATTCCTGGGGTCAGATACATCACATGATCACACTGACAGAACCACAGGCACATAGACACAGGCAACAGAGCATGCACAATGTCGGCACTAGTACAGTGTATATCCACCTTTCGCAGCAATGCAGGCTGCTACTCTCCCATGGAGACGATCGTAGAGATGCTGGATGTAGTCCTGTGGAACGGCTTGCCATGCCATTTCCACCTGGCGCCTCAGTTGGACCAGCGTTCGTGCTGGACGTGAAGACCGCGTGAGACGACGCTTCATCCAGTCCCAAACATGCTCAATGGGGGACAGATCCGGAGATCTTGCTGGCCAGGGTAGTTGACTTACACCTTCTAGAGCACGTTGGGTGGCACGGGATGCATGCGGACGTGCATTGTCCTGTTGGAACAGCAAGTTCCCTTGCCGGTCTAGGAATGGTAGAACGATGGGTTCGATGACGGTTTGGATGTACCGTGCACTATTCAGTGTCCCCTCGACGATCACCAGTGGTGTACGGCCAGTGTAGGAGATCGCTCCCCACACCATGATGCCGGGTGTTGGCCCTGTGTGCCTCGGTCGTATGCAGTCCTGATTGTGGCGCTCACCTGCACGGCGCCAAACACGCATACGACCATCATTGGCACCAAGGCAGAAGCGACTCTCATCGCTGAAGACGACACGTCTCAATTCGTCCCTCCATTCACGCCTGTCGCGACACCATTGGAGGCGGGCTGCACGATGTTGGGGCGTTAGCGGAAGACGGCCTAACGGTGTGCGGGACCGTAGCCCAGCTTCATGGAGACGGTTGCGAATGGTCCTCGCCGATACCCCAGGAGCAACAGTGTCCCTAATTTGCTGGGAAGTGGCGGTGCGGTCCCCTATGGCACTGCGTAGGATCCTACGGTCTTGGCGTGCATCCGTGCGTCGCTGCGGTCCGGTCCCAGGTCGACGGGCACGTGCACCTTCCGCCGACCACTGGCGACAACATCGATGTACTGTGGAGACCTCACGCCCCACGTGTTGAGCAATTCGGCGGTACGTCCACCCGGCCTCCCGCATGCCCACTATACGCCCTCGCTCAAAGTCCGTCAACTGCACATACGGTTCACGTCCACGCTGTCGCGGCATGCTACCAGTGTTAAAGACTGCGACGGAGCTCCGTATGCCACGGCAAACTGGCTGACACTGACGGCGGCGGTGCACAAATGCTGCGCAGCTAGCGCCATTCGACGGCCAACACCGCGTTTCCTGGTGTGTCCGCTGTGCCGTGCGTGTGATCATTGCTTGTACAGCCCTCTCGCAGTGTCCGGAGCAAGTATGGTGGGTCTGACATACCGGTGTCAATGTGTTCTTTTTTCCATTTCCAGGAGTGTATTTCACATCGTTCTTTCAAGTATAACAACAATCAGTCGTGTAATCCTATTCAACAAGAGGATGTACTTGAAACTGAGTCGAGCTATTGAATAAATTTTGAAACTATATATAAATTTTCTCGTTACCAGTCAGAAATGATGGCTAGCAGGGGTAGAGCAAACGTTTATCTTAATATCTCCCAAGACAGTCCACAAGTGGAAGACGTCACTGCGAGTACTTTATTTTTTTATAAATATTGTAGCTTAAGTACAGCAATCAGCCAGAATTATGGCCTTCACATTTAACCGTTACAGGTTTTGAATTTCTTAAAAATCCATTGCCAGCTATCATGCTGGGATTCTCTTAGCGCTCGTCACTTGTGCTCAAGATAACACAAAAAGTGGTTTAAAATTCAGTAAATGTATGAAAAAGGTTTATTATTTTAGGAACCACAAAGGACACCGATTATTCGGGCTTTGTGGTCTACTCATGAAGCGCATGCTTGGAAGCCGAAAGGTGGCGAGATCGAATGCCGTTTAGAACTGGAAACTTTTCTGTCTGTCTTTACCATGTCAGTCAGTGAAGATACGTCAGGAACGACACGTGATTCAGATTCGACGTTTGACTGAACATTCTGTTTCCCATTTGGATAACTGGAGTCAGTCAGGGACATTTGAGTCGCCGAACTGGAGCCCAATTGAAAGGCGGCTGAAAATCCCTCTAGAGGGGACTCTCATACCACACGACTGTTTTTATGGTATTCAGATTCTATTGGTTAACTTATAATTTGGCGAAAACGTACTTGATGTTACTTCCTGAGAAAGGCATACGTCGAATATTGCTATTGCACTCTTTTCTTGTTCTTTGATTTCTCTGCTTTGCGCGCGCAGATTTTATAAGTCATATGGTTCACTAATAATTGAACTAGCGACTCCCGGTTTGTGAAGGGGTACCTCAAGTTCACAGTATTTTCATCTCTACTAATAAGGAAGAAAGAGAGGGAACACGGGGTGTCGTATTAATGAATAATGTATAACAATATTAGAAATGGCTCATAGATATGAGTAGGGGATATAGTTGTACGTAGAGGATAATGTAGTTAGGGGCACATAATGTTGTTTGGTCGGTACATCGGTCTACTGACTGATTTTAGAATCGCATGAAGGAATGCGCACTAGAAACCGCCATAAGCAGTTACCGCCATTTTCCATAGTTTTCGGTGCTGTTAGACATGAGGTTATGTTTTGTGGACCAGTTGTAATTATTTCTCGTTAAAAGCTTTTAAGCGTTACATAATATTATTAAAGCTATTTCCAATATATTGTTAATTCTTCAGGTGCGGAATTTTATGGTGAGTAAAATTCTACATATTTTAGAATTATTTATATAACACGTGAACATGTAAATAATAGATTTCAGCTATCCGTCGTCCTTTTGAAATTTTATTGGCAGATCTAGATTTCAGCTAGAAACTAGCCATTCTCAATGCACTATCATTTTTGATCAATGCATGTAATGCCTGCTGGTCGGGCTTCATCCACAGTTCATCAGTATTCAATAAACTGTGGATGAAGCCCGACCAACAGGCATTAAAAGCATTGTTCAAAAATGATAGTGCATTGAGAATGGCTATTTTCTAGCTGAAATCTAGATCTACCAATAAAATTTCAAAAGGACGACGGATAGCTGAAATCTATTATTTACAAGTCAATATAACATTCGCTGCGTGCAACAGCCTTCTGTGTGGTAGGTAACATGATAACACTTGAACAGTTAAGTCATACTTCATCGGTCGTGGACCATTTTGTACCCTGAAACTGAGGGTCTTTTACCATGGAACACGCTATACATGCAAGTAAACTGAGTTTCTTTAACAGTTTTATCTGTCTTAAAAACAGAAATTAGTTTTGATATGGAGTAGTTTCTATCTGAAAATGTATTTTACTTGTAAGCCGTTTTTGACAATACTTATGCCTAACCTGACTGCAATTACTGATTACTGATGTGTAGCAGAGTAGTAGTACATCAGACAAACGATTACATACAATACTGACAAGGTTTTTGCAACTGCAACGCTTTTAAATGGCAATAGAATATTTGTTCCTAGGTACTTAACAATATTGCACCTTGGAAAAGTTTTTCACATATGCAAAAAACTTAATTTTGCATAGTAATTTTTATAATTTCAGAAATGGCTCCAGCACATTAAAAATTGATACCATTATTAAAATACGTATTATGAAAGTATAGTGAACTTCTATTACAGGGCGGAAGTCTGGGAAGATACAACACTTTCCCGTGCTGTGCGATATTCCAAATGTAAAATTAAATGCGTTTCATACAACAGTAGAGCTTGTAACTACTACCATCTCTGCAACTTCACACGCAAGCATCTCGTCACCTGGTCTCTCGAAGCTGAATCTACAGAATTATAGTCCTTCTACGAAAAAAAAATTTCCGTAGCAATATTAGGAGCTTGGGGTCTACTGCATGACACTCATATGCGTCGGCCGCCTAGCTAGGGAGCGGGACTGTGTGTGGTGGCGAAGGGGAATCCCCGAGAAAATCAGTTCCTTCGCAGAAATCGATTTTTCCTCATCGATACGTGCGTAATATTACATGCATCCAAATTTAAAAAGCTCTTATTTAATACACTAAGGGGAAGTACTAGCCTAAGTACTTCTCCTCTTCCTTACAATAATCCAGTATATCTGCAGAATCGGCAAAGAAAGGCATAAATGGAAAATACTGACATAAGGAGACAGGCTGAGAGAACATATTTTAAGACTATGGGAATAACTGACATGATATCAGGAAGAACTGTAGAGAGTAATATTACAGAATAAGTTAGAGATATGAAAATAAAACACGTGTTTTTTTAAGAACATTAGATGTCCAATTACACTTCCTTGAAAATATTCTCTGTTTTCAAGCTGCTTCAATTCGGATTCGAACTGAGGACAAATTTGTAAGGATACTTCCCAAGAACAGTATCGGTTACTAATGTGTAAGAGTGTTTTGGATATCTGGGAAGGAAAAAAATTACCCGTTCACATGAGTCTACTATTTGCAGAATATCGTACGAGAAGAAAAATCGTACTGTATATCACATGAGCTCCTTTCCAGATTTAAGGCACAAATGCACCTATCTTAGGACCTTACGACCGCTGATGATGTACCCGTGTTCCCGTAAACTAATAATCGTGTGTTTGTACAAAATGTGTGATTTGATGTCTTTGGTAATAGATGTATGTTTTTGTACGCTGGTTCTGAGGCTTCAGCTAAAAATCTAAGCCCAGGATAACAGACTTACGATGAAAAGGAGCTTTCATTCTGACAAACTGTTATGCCGAAACTGCTTCTGGAAATAATTCCATTAGAGATAGTACACTGAAACACACGTTGTTCTCCATAAGAAATGTCTCCCTCCCTGTATGATGTAGTTTTTAGCTCGCTGTGCAATCTACTGTTTTGGGGTTTTATGCGGCTGTAGAACAATAAAGGAATGATATTAAGCCATATCTAGTCAATACTGACATTAGACCACATCTAGTCAAAATATCGGCGTTACAGACGGTCAATAGCGTTATTTTGAAGCCAGCATTCAACGACTGTCGATATGCTGCACCAGCCTCCGTATCACTTACATTTATTTTTCTTGTTCTCAATTCAAACGACTGCAAACTCGTAATAACTGCGGACTGTGATCAGTCATAAACAGCCGCGCGGGATTAGCCGAGCGGTCTAGGACGCTGCAGTTGTGGACTGTGCGGCTGATCCCGGCGGAGGTTCGAGTCCTCCCTCGGGCATGGGTGTGTGTGTTTGTCCTTAGGATAATTTAGGTTAAGTTTAAGTAGTGTGTAAGCTTAGGCACTGATGAGACCTTAGCAGTTAAGTCTCATAGGATTTCACACACATTTGAACTTTTTTTTGTCATAAACATCCTTTATGTCCATCTTCAGCATCAACGGGTACGCTGTGGTTGTCTTCTGCAGTACTGTTGAGAAATTTACCTAACAGCAAGCAGTGGCAACATATTCTGAACCAGGCGGCTGAAAGCAGTGGCGTGCTGCTATTCCGCAACACTTACTGCCGCCCACCTTCTCGTGTTGAACGAGGCGGTGTCATAGCCAAGGCAAGTGACATTTGCGAGCGCGGCGACCAATTATGCTGATCACTTCCCGGTGGTCCTGGTTTCGTTGTTCGTTTCCCGACTGAGGTGTCTGATGCTAGCGTGGTAACTGAAGAAAGATACGACACTGAAACCCAGAAGGAGGTGAAATTCGTAAAATTAGCCCTGCGAGTGCGACTGTCTTTTAGTCTATGAGGAATATCTTTAAATAGGTGAAGTGCGATGTGCTGCGAATATATAGAAAGAAAGATCCTTTATCATTTAGATACAATATAGCAGGTCAGCAACTGGAAGCAGTTAATTCCATAAATTATCTGGGAGTAGGCATTACGAATGATTTAAAATGGAATGACCAAATAAAATTAATCATCGGTAAAGCAGATGCCAGACTGAGATTCATTGGAAGAATCCTAACGAAATGCAGTCTGAAAACAAAGGAAGTAGGTTACAGTACACTTTTTCACCCATTGCTTGAATACTGCTCACCGGTGTGGGATCCGTACCAGATAGGGTTGATAGAAGAGATAGAGGAGATCCAACGGAGAGCAGCGCGCTTCGTTACAGGGTCATTTAGTAATCGCGAAAGCGTTACAGAGATGACAGATAAACTCCAGTGGAAGACTTTGCAAGAGAGACGCTCAGTAGCTCGGTACGGGCTTTTGTTGAAGTTTCGAGAACATACCTTCACCGAGGAGTCAAGCAGTATATTGCTCCCTCCTACGTATATCTCGCGAAGAGATCATGAGGATAAAATCAGAGAGATTAGAGCCCACACAAAGGCATACCGACAATCCTTCTTTCCACGAAAAATACGAGACTGGAATACAAGGGAGAACCGATAGAGGTACTCAAGGTACCCTCCGCCACACACTGCCAGGTGGCTTGCAGAGTACGGATGTACTTGTAGAAGTAAATGCGAAAACTTTTTCGTTAGGCTTTATAATGACTGTTGTTGATACCGAATGAAACAACAGTTTTACCATAACCAGTAACTATTTCCGTATTTCCATAACGCATCTCGAAGGTTCAAACAATCAAGAGGATTTACGTGGATAAAAGTGGCATGTATGTGTTGTGTTACGAATTTGGAGTTGAATGTGAGCCTGTGTCCACTTATCACAGGCTCCTTTCTCTGTCGTGGGTGAAACACCATAACTCTGAGCGTCCCTGTTTCAATCGCTGAAGAACGTCGCTAAAGTTTGGCTTGGCGAGATACCTCCACATGGAGTACAAGAGGTGGACAAACCATTACGGCAACTATACAGTCCAAGACAAGTTTACCTTTGGTCAGTCCTCTTTCAGGAGCCGGCCGCCATGGCCGAGCGGTTATAGGCTCTACGGTCTGGAACCAAGCGACCGCTACGGTCGCAGGTTCGAATACTGCCTCGGGCAGGATGTCCTTAGGTTAGTTGGGTTTAAGTAGTTCTAAGTTCTAGGGGACTGATGACCTCAGAAGTTAAGTCCCATAGTGCTCAGAGCTGTTTGAACCAGCCCTTTCAGGAGCTTAATCCGACGTCCGATATAACGTTACATCAGGGAGGGACACGGTACCTGACTCGTCCGAACCACGCTGCAATACTCGGCAGTTGTGTGGGGAAATACATTGTATTGTATTGTATGTTAACCGGGGACCTAGAAACGACGGAGAGGCTCCGTCCCCGCCGCAGCCGCAGTGGTCCACAACCCCACAACCTCTACCGCAGTCCACTTCAGCCCTCCGCCACCCCACACCGAACCCATGGTTATTGTGCGGTTCGGCCCACGGTGGACTCCCCAGTTAACGTCTCACATCAGACGAGTGTAACCCCTAAGTTTGCGTGGTAGAGTAATGGTGGTGTACGCGTACGTGGAGAACTTGTATGCGCAGCAATCGCCGACATAGTGTAACTGAGGCGAAATAAGGGGAACCAGCCCGCATTCGCCGAGGCAGATGGAAAACCGTCTAAAAACCATCCACAGACTGGCCGGTTCACCGGACCTCGACACAAATCCGCCGGGTGGATTCGTGCCAGAGACCAGGCGCTCCTTCCTGCCCGGAAAGCCGTGCGTTAGACCGCACTCCCAACCGGGCGGACCGGGGAAGTACATAGTGGTACTTAGGATGGTTTCGTCTAAAGTTTGCCCTTCGCTCGTCTACACCGGGACTTCCCTCCGAGGATTTTTATGACACGACTCGACGATCGGTGAACCAAAAATTGCGCACCCCGCGTACAGGCAGGCATACCTTACTTTCCGACGTCACGTTGGTCTGACATATTTTCAGCACAGAAAGATAAGAGGAAATGAATTACACGAGACTGAATCCACAGTGAAGTCCAGATCGCCGTAAATGAAGACAGATGGCATATTAGTGACTTTTAAACTCAGCCACAAAATGATAAGAAGAAACGAGCACAAAAAATAGCCTCAAGTTGGTTCCCAACTAGCATCCCTCAGCACCTCTTGGAGAGCTCTCTCTACGTTCAACACTAGTGCTTGAGGTTGGCACTGATTTTCAGTTCCCATCGTAATTATCACCACTGTCACGAGGTTATTCTTCATCTTCTAATGAATCCATTGCTATTTTTAATTCCAAACTGTGTTCACTGTAATCTGATTCTACACAGAACTAACGTTCCTTTGTATCATTTAACCTATTGGTTTTATTGCCTTCGTGTATCGTGCGGTTCTGGAAAAAGGCTTGCTTATTTCGAACATTTCACTATAATACCACTATCCTTTCCGAAACGGAGTCTGTCAGTTCCTCGATTTTAATTTGATCAACCTTTGAACTGACGGCAGGACATTGGTAAACTATAGTTTCTCTTCTACAGAAGAGTTTGCTTACTAACTACTGTACAGGCGATTGGGAAATATTGCTGAAGTATGCGTGACCGATACAACATTGGACCAACAGCAGACGCCTAGAGTATACATACAAGTGGGAGCGAATTGTCATGGGATTATTGGACTTCGGGACTACGTAACAAAAATCTGAAAAACCAGAAATTGGATACAATAAGCATAATATCAATCGAGGAAATAGTTAGAAAACACTAAGAAACAGATGTCAAAGTGACTTGTACAATTTACAAAGTTCGGCACAGATAGCTCCCAAACTACCCGTGAGGCAAATGTCAAACTCGTAACTTGCACAGTGTCACATACGCAGATATCCTAGTGGAACTCCTTACATGAGAGGATTAAGAGCCAATTCTAACAGGTAGTACAATTAAAAATAGTTTTTCCTACATTTTGACTGGATTTGAAGCGTTAAAAATTACGGAAACTAAAAACAATTTTTCCATGTTTTGTTTCACACTCAAGACACTGAGTAAACTAATTGCAGGGCTTCCCAACATTTTCAGCTGGCGGACCCCTTCTTCAGTCGAAAATCCATGGCGGATCCCTAGTCAGTCAACAGCACAGTAACTTCAAATTTCAAAGCGAAACCCATGGGAACTGAAAGCTTCTTAATGCAGGTGCCATGTTCCCCATGCCGCCCCCCCCCCCCCCCCCCGAAGTATCAATAGTCTTTGGTTTAGAGATGAATGAAAACAACTTGAAATTAACGATCCAATTTGAATTCCCACTGTATCCAGACACTTACTAGTGGATTTACTCTCTCTGTTCAACACACTACAGCCTAATTAAAATTACTTGGGAATTGAAATTTCACACGATGGAGCTTTCTTTCTACAAGAGCAATCAACGTCACGTTCAAACTGTTCGCTGTTGACAAGCTGTCGCTTATGGTCCGTTCACTTCCACTATTTGGCTACTGTTGTGTAAGGAGCATCCATATTTCGTAACAGTCGTCTGTGTGTGTGTGTGTGTGTGTGTGTGTGTGTGTGTGTGTGTGTGTGTGGTTTTTCGTGAAATCCGAAGAAAAATGTTCAAATGTATAGAAAGTTTTCCTTTGGTCGTCCTCCCTCCTCATATATTTCAACCGGAAACTCCCCTTGCTGTGAAGGCGATGGAGACACTGCAGCCTTCTTCAATGATCCTGACTTCAGCCACCGATCCATGTTAGAAGTAATAAACTGGTCAAAAATCGACTTACGAAATAGGTAGTGCACTGACAAGGCAAGTTTAACATTTAATGATGCCTGGGGCCGCATACGTGCGAGCGAGAGCTGTGATTGGTCGACAAAGCTCGCTCCGCGCATGCGTAAAAGGTTTCAGCGCATCTAGCGCCGTGAGTCGGCGCACAAATGACCCCAGTATTGTTGCTAGACAGTCGATCTGTCGATCAGAGAAGCCGCATTCTCCGGCACTGAACTATGTATACGTTCTCACTTAGGAACCGCAAAGGCTGCTTGGGGATACGACCTGAAGTAAAAGTACGCGTGTTTTTCACACCAAAAAGGAAAGTGATGAATTTGATTTTCACATTTTTATTCAATAATTTTACTCATTATTTTACACGATTTGGTGAAAGGTGGCCACGAACCCCATAGAAAGAGCCGGCGGACCCCTAAGGGGTCCGCGGACCACAGGTTGCGAAGCCCTGAACTTATGTATTTGTCACCTATCAACACTCCACTGAGTCTGGAACCGCAAGACCGCTACGGTCGCAGGTTCGAATCCTGCCTCGGGCATGGATGTTTGTGATGTCCTTAGGTTAGTTAGGTTTAACTAGTTCTAAGTTCTAGGGGACTAATGACCTCAGCAGTTGAGTCCCATAGTGCTCAGAGCCATTTTTTGAACACTCCACTGATGAGGGTATGCGGTCACAGCTCACAGAATCTGAAGTCTAGTAAGAAGGAGATAGAAAGTAAAAACAGACAATGTCCCTGTTATATATTCAACATCTTCTTGAATCAATTTGTCACGGTAGAAGAACGCTGCTGACAGCTCACTGGCATCTTATTTGGACTCTTATTCAGTGCCTTACAGAACTGCTATATTTAGACAAATCCTTTAAGTCGAATACAGTATCTGAAATTCTGACACAAGCAGGGATCATGTGCAGAGAGCGAAAGATCATCTTCAAACGAGACTGCATTTGCGAGAGCCGAAGAACACGTAAGGAAAACAATACTTAATATGAAAGTGAGACAGGGTGAGTGCATATCCCGGATCCTATTCAGTAGTACATTGAGCAAGCGTTAAACGAAACCTAGAAGAAACGTGGAAAGGGAATTGAAGTTAAGGGAGAAGAAATAAAAGCTTTGAGGTGAGCCGAAGATATTTTATTTTGTAATGGTCTGCTTATACATACCATATTAATTTACTTTGCTACCCAGCAAATTATTCTAGTTGACTTGGAATGTTGTTTATTGTAGAGGCAGTGAGAAAGCAAAAAATGGCTCTGAGCACTATGGGACTTAACGGCTATGGGCATCAGTCCCCTCGAACTTAGAACTGCTTAAACCTAACTAACCTAAGGACATCACACAACACCCAGTCATCACGAGGCAGAGAAAATCCCTGACCCAGTGAGAAAGCAACCACGGTCTTTAATGAAGGGGAATTTCTGTCTCAGATCGTAGCAGTAAAAATAAAAATAAAAGAAAGAAGACGTTGCACAAAGAGCGATTTAAGTAAATCGGCACCGCTGTGTGTGCACCCCGTTGGCCGGTCTAGTGGACCAGGCCACTAAAAGCGTGTATCCGACGGTGCGGCGAGAATGATGCAGCCGTCAAACAGAACCTTACTTCACGGCCCGTAGATTGAGCTTATATAAAATATTGTAAAATAAAACTCCTCTGTTCTACGTGGTCTTGTAGGGATATACGTACGTACCAAGTTCGAACAGATTTCTAATTGTAACTTTTGAGTGCGTTCACGTCAGAGAATAGTAACGGCGCACTGCTGCATAAATAAAAGAAAATATAGTGATGTGTGTTTAAACTAGTTTTGTCTTTCATTCGTATTCTAAATTTAGAAATGTGTTTAGATGAATTGATGGGATGAGTGCATTTTCAATAGGGAGTTTAAACATTTGACTGGGTGTTGTGTGATGTCCTTAGGTTAGTTAAGTTTAAGTAGTTCTAAGTTCTAGGGGACTGATGACCATAGATGTTAAATCCCATAGTGCTCAGAGCCATTTGAACCATTTGAAAATTTTTTTATGTAAGTGACAAGCTATTTATTCTGTGGAAGACTGTTATTCGGTGGTTTTGATGACCTTTGATAGTGCAGCTATAGGCTCTCTCACCCTTCGATTCAGAGTACGCAGACAGATTTTCATTAATTCAAGATCGAGTTTCCTGTTATTAGGTAGCATTTGTGCAAGGGATTTGTGCAAGTCCCTTTATTGTGTGGCATCTCCCTAGGTCGGTGACTCGTACATGCTGCGTCTAGATTCCGTGAGCTAATTGGTGGATCAGATATCTGCCACCCAAGTACAGTAAGCGCTTAAAGGACGGGAGAACCGCCACAACTTAAGTTACAGACGGCATAGCAGAGCGTAGGTAGTGCCTTGGAAGGAGGTTAAAGACGATTATCAATAGGATTAAAATAAGGGTAATGGAATGTTCGCATACTGAATCAGGCTATGCTGACGGGAACTATACTAGGAAATGTGACCTTAAAAACGGTATTACTATTTGGCAGCAAGATAAATCACTATGGCCAAAGGAGGCTGGGACAGGGAATAAAAAGATGAGCATTTCTGATAAAGATCAATTTGTCAACATTAAATATCAGTGTAAATGTTATGATCCCTTCACCGAATAAGTTTTTTTGGAGTACAACCTTGCGCGGAAGTGAAAAGTGGAAGATAAACAGTTCCATACAAGATGTGAATACAAGTTTTAGGGCGCTAGAGATGAATGCTGAAGATTATATCAGTAGATCGAAAGACAAATTAAGAGGTACTGAATGAAATTGTGGAGAAAAGAAATTTATGATACAACTTGAATAACAGCGGGTAATAGTTCACAGGACGCAGTTTGACGCATTAAGTAATACGGTTGGGGCAGACTTCATCCTAAAACCTCAGTTTTTTTCAAAAAAGAGTGTAACAACTATTTCACATCTTTGGAGTGTTTAGATTCAGATCCCAAAACGATTTGGCTGCTACAAGTACGTCTAAGAGATACTTGCAAAATGGACGGCACCAGGGGCTGCGGCACTGACAGCCGACAAAGTGGTTAAGATAGTACCGTTTATCAGAGACTTGTATCTGATGCACTACTGACAAGACACTCTGATGGCAGCACACAAAATGCAAATGAAAGTTTGCATAAATTCGTTTGGCTCAAGTGTCCCAAAGAGAACAAAGTTACTTTGGGTGCTGCAGAAGCCGTTTCTCGGTTCAATATGGACTGTTTGAAGACTGAAGAAAGCTGAAATCCAGAACTCCTTTATTACAATCACAAAAGAAGATCAACGACAGATCAGGTAGTCCACAACATGCTACCTGGGGAAGTAAAAATTCAGCAAAAGTCTAACCTAGGCTCGAAATTACAAGAAAACGAAGCCTTACAGGAACAGGAATGGAAAAAGTATGGTGCTGGTGAATTTTAATGGATATGTATCTTGTACTAGTATTCATATTTTACAAAATTTTTAAATCCATATTGCGTGAATTTGTTTGACTAATTATGTTATCCTAAATATTAACAAATCTGTTAAATTTTTGCAGGAAGTAGTCTTGATGTATTTGCATGTCCCTTTCCATTAATATATCGGTAACGTAGTTTTGCTATTATCACATTTATGTACCGATACTTACAGAAAATTTAAGTTTGAAACTCGAAAAATGTGCTGAAAATGAACTAATAACATTTCTCATAACATGAATACATAGAACTGATGAACAGTATCTTGTGAATGTATTTAAAAATCTGGAACATGAAAACTGAGGTGCGAGTATCAAAAGCTCAAAAATATTGTTGAAATTAATTTTAATTTTAATAATCAACAGCCTCAGTGGCACCGTTTCCCTAGAATTTACCTAGGTTTCAGTCGGGATAACCCAACCTTCTTCAGAATAACAGTTACTACCGTTTGTCCATTGTGAACATCGTCAAGCTAAAACTACAAATCCATAAATTATCGTCAGACTGTAGAAACTTATCTGAAACTGCCTCGGCCCCACTTCGCGACTGCGATGCGGCAGCCATAAGTGCTGTATTGGAACTGAAGAAGGTTGGGTTATCCCAACTGAAACCTAGGTAAATTCTAGGGAAATTCTGCAACTGAGGTTGTTGATTATTAAAACTAAAATTAATATTTATACAGTTGCTGACAGGGCCCCGAAATGTTGAAGGTATTTACTGTTGAAATTCATATTAAAGATCGAAACTCAAAGACCAATGAAGTCCTGGAATTGAAACCTTGGGTACTGCAACATCTTTACGTAATAGACATGATATAATTCGGTTGAAATCGTCAAAGCAGAAGAAAAGTTATATATTTGGGTGAAGTCTCCCGTTAAGTAGCCGGCCGAGGTGGCCGTGCGGTTAAAGGCGCTGCAGTCTGGAACAGCAAGATCGCTACGGTCGCAGGTTCGAATCCTGCCTCGGGCATGGATGTTTGTGATGTCCTTAGGTTAGTTAGGTTTAATTAGTTCTAAGTTCTAGGGGACTAATGACCTCAGCAGTTGAGTCCCGTAGTGCTCAGAGCCATTTGAACCATCCCGTTAAGTATGAGGGTAAACATTGTAGAAGCAACGAAAGCTTAATTATTCGAAACAGGTTCAAATGGATGCAGGTTTCAGTAGTTGTGCAGAAATGAATAGACTTTCTTAGTATAGACGTAACGTGGAGAGTTGCATCAAACCAGTCTTCGGACTGAAGACCATGGCAGGAACGTGAACAGATGTATTGACCTATCATTGTGATTGCTTATATCAATTTCTGTTAGTCGCACGTCATAAGATATTCAAGCTATACAGCTGATTCTTCCATGAAAGGGCATTTTCTCGGCTATGAAGTTTATCTGCCACATACCGTAATCTTTTCAACTATTTCAGCGCTGCCTCCAGTATCCAATTTTATTCATCTTTCTCCTTTCTCTTCCTGCTTCGTTTGTACAAATATTCAACGTATGTTCCACGCGCCTGTCTTCACAGTCGGAGTAATTCGCAGTGGGAGTAACATCTTTAATAACTCACTTAATTACTCTTGATTTTCCGCTCCATTCTTCTCGTGCGCTTTTCTACAAGCGCAAGCAACATCGCGTGACGATTTCCGCTATGTCTTAGCGGCAACCACGAGCTTCCCACACTAGCAGCCGGCAGTAGCTGCTGCAGAAAAGAAGATTGTATCTCAGGTGGGTAACAAACGATTCTCCGCACACCGCTACTGACGAGCGTCACTGCACGAAACGCCGCGGGCAGTATCTTGTAAAATCCTACTGCGGTTGCCGCAAGTATGAAGACTAACACGCCAGGTTCTCTTCAGTAATATAACGGGCAATTAAGAAGACTGTTAGAAAGCCGTATAGTCCAGGATTTGTATGCCTATCGGGCAAAACCGACATAAGCGTTAAGGCACTTATTCCACAGACACACCAGGTTGAAGAAAACCGTTTGGTGAAACACGGTGCCCTGCTGCGTGAAGAAGTGCATAACTGCCCGCTGCACTGCCTCGTCCGATCCTGCAAGGCCTTTTTAAGGGATCCAATGCATCATAACCGCATGAGAAGAGAAAAGAAGTGTAGAACGGGTTCTCGAGTGCCTACCACGTGATACTGTAAGTGCGACTCAAAGTCGTGAGTGAGGTTGGGGTTGGGTTGTTTGGGGGAAGAGACCAAACTACGAAGTCATTAGGGAAGGACTGGGAAGGAAGTCCGCCGTGCCCTTTCAAAGGAACCATCCCGGCATTTGCCTGGAGCGATTTAGGGAAATCACGTGAGTGAGGTGTGCGACCATTTTTACTGGTGTCTATTATGAATCTGACAAAGCTGATAGGTGGTGCAAAGTAGTCACTAGATGTTAAAGGTACTCCTTTATTTTCATAACGCGTTTCGGGAGTGGCCCATCATCAGATGACCAGCACACTGCAATATGAGTAAAATTCTGTGACAAAGAGGTCTTTCGACTTACAAGACACGAAGTTACCACATCATTTGCTAACTGTCTATATGTCATATCAGTATTTCTGTCTTTCTGTGAATGGAGTAACTTCATGTCTAATAAGAAGTCGCAGAAACTCTTTGTCGCAGCAGTGTGGTCTTATTGCATTGTGCAGGGCATCTGATGATGAATAACGCCGGAAACGCGTTACGAAAATAAGGGAGTTGCTAGTGACTACTTTTGGTGACCTGTCAGAATCAGATTAAAAGCTTCCCACTTGAGTTGGCATAATTTCTATGTTACGACATTTGCAATAGGGGGAAGAGCGCTATTATGAAGCTGCAGCACCCCTTGGGAACATGACGCATCATTCCACAACGTTGATTTTTGACAGACACGTTCTTCAATCTCCTATGGATGTCCAGCGACGCCGCGTGGGATTAACCGAGTGGTCGTGGGCGCTGCAGTCATGATCTGTGCGGCTGATCCCGGCGGAGGTTCGAGTCCTCCCTCGGGCATGGGTGTGTATGTTTGTCCTTAGGATAATTTAGGTAAAGTAGTGTATAAGCTTAGGGACTGATGACCTTAGCGGTTAAGTCCCACGAGATTTCACACATTTTTGAACATTTTTTTGTCCAGCGACGATTGTCCTTCAGCTGCCAAGAGCAGAATAACAGCACACTGGTCCCGTTTGGACGCATCTGGCAATAACGTCGTCATAGTCCACGTTTCTGCATTTACTGCATGCACTTCGAAAAGACACGAATGTCGCTATGATCTTCAGCCTACATGTCGGCGCTTATATACCTGCACCGAAGTCGAGCTGTGTTGCGTATACGCTGCACCAAAGCCCTCAAACGGAAACTTTTTGATCGCCCCTTATATTTTCACCAGCTGTGGCAATCGAGGAGCCAGAACCTGCGCTTTTCAGCATAGTAGGGAAATTTGTTACCTTTCTGCTAAACAAGTACATTCCCTTTCATTCTCTGTACGTAACATCGTATTCAGGACTTTTTAGGTTTCCCTGTATCATTGTAGGCGAGTGCCAGGTGGTTCGTCCATAAGACGATGACCGGTTTTTTGCTCCACCCTTGCTCAACGTAAGTAAATCTCTGTCCCAAACTGCCCTGACGACGTTTTATATCCCTGCTTGCTTCCTTCCTTCTCTCCTGAAATATCCGGTTCGAATCCCCCTAGTAGAAGGAATCTTCAGCCCTAGATTAGACAAGGAAAGGAGAAAATTTCGAAATGAACGCTTGGCTGTCACCAATGTCTTGAGCTAACTAGTTCGAATTCCCGTAGTAGAAGAAATTTTCGACCCTAGATTAGACAAGGAAGGAGAAAAATTTCGAGACGAACACTTCGCTGTCATCAAGGTCTTGAGCTAATGCCATATATCTCTGTACTCTCTTTTTGACTGAGGTCATACAACATCGCTGATTCTGAAATTTTATATGAGCGGAATACGTTTCCCATTGCCACATGATATGTTTACATTCAACTTCGCAGTCAGCCACAGTGCCAAAAACCAAATAGCGACCATCTTAAAAACTAACAACAATAGTCAAAATGGCTCTGAGCACTATGGGACTCAACTGCTGAGGTCATTAGTCCCCTAGAACTTAGAACTAGTTAAACCTAACTAACCTAAGGACATCACAAACATCCATGCCCGAGGCAGGATTCGAACCTGCGACCGTAGCGGTCTTGCGGTTCCAGACTGCAGCGCCTTTAACCGCACGGCCACTTCGGCCGGCCCAACAATAGTCGCCACGACTTATATACACGCGTGACACAGTAGCAGCAGAAAGGGAATTAATCCGTCAATATTTCGACACATCCCACAAACACCTACGAATGTAGAACGGAGTATCGGGTTCTAAGGGTTCACTAATGCGAGCGCGGTGAGGAAGTATGAGCAGCGCAAGTCGAGAAACGTGTAAAATCTAGATGTCGTTCATAAATTAAATAAAAACGTTCAAACGAGTTCTACAAAGCACTGCACTTGCGCTCGAGTCCACGTACGAACTGAGAGAAACGCGGCACGTAAAGACTTTTCCCGCAGGAGCCAGGAAAGCAGAAAGTCTTTTCTGGGGTAACTGAATTCTTGGTGTTACTGGATGCCGGTTCGGTGTAGATCCAATCAGCACTCCGCTGACGACGCTCTTTGTCTTCGTGCTTCGTCGCAGACGAAAAAATAGAAGGAAGAAAGACTGCAAGAAAACCCGCAGCGCTAATTACTTGGCGGAAAACAAGAACCCGATACGGCTGTTCGTCAACGCGATAGGCCACGAGGGCAGCGTATATGATGAGTAATTGGGCACGAAGATTCATTGCTCCTTATTTACGCAACTAGATTCTTACCATACTAAACTCGGTTCTGCAGTGAACAGAATACACCAGCACTAACAAAAGTTTTAGTACTTTTGAGTCACGCCGTCAAATATCAGCTACAGCGAATGTCTGATCAATGAACACAAGAAGTGAAACCAACAAAAACTAACATAACAACAGTAAAATTAAAACAGCTGTGTTACTTTTTAAACAAAATCTATTGTATTCATAATGTGATGTGCTTATGCGCTTAGATTGTCATCTGGTCAAATAAATGAAAGTAACTGCAAATGGCTCTGAGCACTATGGGAGTGAACATCTGAGGTCATCAGTTCCCTAGAACTTAGAACTACTTAAACCTAACTAACCTAAGAACATCACACACATCCATGCCCGAGGCAGGATTCGAACCTGCGACCGTAGTGGTCACGCGGTTCCAGACTGAGAAAATTTTCTTGATAGGTGTACAGAACTTGTAACAATGTGTCTATAGATTTAGATATAAATTATTATTCGTGTACTTTTGGAAGAAAAATCATATAAAATCGTCTCATACATCACGGCAGCAAAAAAATCTAATTTAGACTATGTCAATGTGATCCAGATTTCGGCAAAAGCTGCACTTCAGTTTATTTATTTACGATTTCACCGGACTTTTGGTGGAACAGAGCTCAATCTTCACCTGAATTTAGAATTTTTTACGTTTTATGCTATGCACAGCGCGGTGTATGATCAGGGTTTGCTTAATCGTCGAAAATCGTACCCGTGGTTCCAGATCACCTAATGGATTGTACACATTATAAAACTTAAGTAGCCGGCCGCTGTGGCCCAGCGGTTCTAGGCGCTTCAGTCCGGAACCGTGCTGCTGCTACGGTCGCAGGTTCGAATCCTGCCTCGGGAATGGATTTGTGTGATGTCTTTAGGTTGGTTAGGTTTAAGTTGTTCTAAGTCTAGGGGACTGATGACCTCAGATGTTAAGTCCCACAGCGCTTAGAGCCATTTGAACCATTTGAAAACATGAGTGGCTTCGAAATAATGATGTTTTATGCTGAAGACTGACATTTAATCCGATACTGGTCCGGCTTACTTGTTAATAAGATTCATATGACGTTACCCAGGTTGAAGAGCGCCGGGTGTACAGAACAAACCTGACTAACTACTAATAACAAGATTAAAGAACTGAGTGAATGAGCAGAGTCTTACAGGATAACTGTCACTGTACAGCGGGAAAAAAACGTTTACCAACGATTACGACTGGTGACGGATGAATCACGAATTTCACACAGTCATGTCGATTCGCATTGCAGCCACGATGATAATAATGAATAGGAAGATGGAATTTTCGCATTTTATACATACGATCATGATTAATTCAGAAGATTTCAGTTCTTCGCACGTACTGTCTTTTGTTTCTCGGCTACGTGCGAGTGTAGCAACCGTCTTGCACCATATGCTGACAAAGCAACACAATGTAACTGTGAGATGCAAAACAGGCGTTGTTTCCAAATTAAACTTAATCACAAACTTTGGATATCGCATGTATGGAAATGAACCAAAATGAGGTCCGTTTACATTTCTATATGTGTTCTACAACACACGTCCGTAGCTCGTGGTCTCGCGATAGCATTCTCGCTTCCCGGGCACGGGGTCCCGGGTTCGATTCCCGGCGGGGTCAACGATTTTCACCTGCCTCGTGATGACTGGGTGTTGTTGTGTCGTCTTCATCATTATCATCATTCATCCCCATTACGGTCGGAGGAAGACAATGGCAAACCACCTACACTAGGACCTAGCCTAGCACGGCGGTGCGAGTCTCCCGCATCGGTCCCCTACACTCTGTCAAGGAGTATGGGACTGCAACATAATCATCATTACAACACACTATTTCTAATTATCTTATAGCCGTATTGTGAAGTCATGACTGTTGTGCATGAAACCATCTCTATGGTTCGTGAACATAATACAAAAGGGAATATTGCAGCGTCCATCTGAATTTGTACACTAGTTTCCTTTATGGAATTGGTTATCTTCTGCCATTGAATATAATATCTGCGACTCTTCTTAAGTGCTATCTTCTTTGATTTCTTAAAGCGAAGGTCAGATAAAGAGATGATTATTATAGCTGGTAGAATGCGTGGCTTTTATAATGCAGCTGTGCATGCATTTTTACTCGGGAGTTCCTCTAAATTTTAGTCTGCGATGCTTCAAGAATTTTCAGAGGTCATCATTGTTGCCATTTCTGACACCTATTATTCTTTGCGTCCTGTCATCATAATCTCACGATGTCAAATGGAGTAAGCAGCTTCGGGAAAAGAAAAAACTGTGCCCTGCAGGACGCGTTATTAAGATTTCCTATTTGTTTCCTCTTCACTCAACAGGTGTTTCCCATGTGTAGAGGAGCGTTTTCCAACTTCGTGCGGTGTTTTCGCGAAATAGCTTTAATTATTCCTAGTCGTGGAATTAGTTACAACTTTTCTTTCTCTCATTTCCTGCTTACTCTTCATTTTTATGGTAATCTAGTACCTCTTCTTGCCCTTACATTGTATTAATTCATCTGCTACGTTTCCCAACATTTTCTGTGGTACAATTCGCATTATTTCCTCTAACGTATCCCACTACCTCATGACTTCCAAATATCTGCATATTTTATTAAGTTCCGAATTTTTTAGAGTACTCTATTTTTTCGCCATAATCTTACGACATAGACGTGAAAGTATTCACAGAGATAATACTATGCCCGTTGCAGTGACTCGTTTGCTTGGTTACCCCCATTTTCATACCCTTTCGAGAATCAGTTCGTCACTCATTGGGGCTGCAGAAATTATCCTTAAATTGCCGTAACAGAGGGTGCTTTTTTTTCTCTCTAAATCCTAATTTTCGTTCTTTCTGTAAATCACCCAACTTCCTCTTCAGCTTTTTGACTTCATAACTTCTAAAATTCCACGTACTCAACTGAAGAACCTCATTGTTGTTGTTTATTCCCTTCCGGTACTGAACGGCGTCCACCAGGCTCTTCGAATATGCAGTTACAGAAATAAAATTCATCAGTTTTAGTGGAGGTGATCAGTTGCAAAAATCAGTTGATTCTAATAAAAATAAAAGAAATACACTCCTGGAAATGGAAAAAAGAACACATTGACACCGGTGTGTCAGACCCACCATACTTGCTCCGGACACTGCGAGAGGGCTGTACAAGCAATGATCACACGCACGGCACAGCGGACAGACCAGGAACCGCGGTGTTGGCCGTCGAATGGCGCTAGCTGCGCAGCATTTGTGCACCGCCGCCGTCAGTGTCAGCCAGTTTGCCGTGGCATACGGAGCTCCATCGCAGTCTTTAACACTGGTAGCTTGCCGCGACAGCTTGGACGTGAACCGTATGTGCAGTTGACGGACTTTGAGCGAGGGCGTATAGTGGGCATGCGGGAGGCCGGGTGGTCGTAGCGCCGAATTGCTCAACACGTGTGGCGTGAGGTCTCCACAGTACATCGATGTTGTCGCCAGTGGTCGGCGGAAGGTGCACGTGCCCGTCGACCTGGGACCGGACCGCAGCGACGCACGGATGCACGCTAAGACCGTAGGATCCTACGCAGTGCCGTAGGGGACCGCACCGCCACTTCCTAGCAAATTAGGGACACTGTTGCTCCTGGGGTATCGGCGAGGACCATTCGCAACCGTCTCCATGAAGCTGGGCTACGGTCCCGCACACCGTTAGGCCGTCTTCCGCTCACGCCCCAACATCGTGCAGCCCGCCTCCAGTGGTGTCGCGACAGGCGTGAATGGAGGGACGAATGGAGACGTGTCGTCTTCAGCGATGAGAGTCGCTTCTGCCTTAGTGCCAATGATGGTCGTATGCGTGTTTGGCGCCGTGCAGGTGAGCGCCACAATCAGGACTGCATACGACCGAGGCACACAGGGCCAACACCCGGCATCATGGTGTGGGGAGCGATATCCTAAACTGGCCGTACACCACTGGTGATCGTCGAGGGGACACTGAATAGTGCACGGTACATCCAAACCGTCATCGAACCCATCGTTCTACCATTCCTAGACCGGCAAGGGAACTTGCTGTTCCAACAGGACAATGCACGTCCGCATGTATCCCGTGCCACCCAACGTGCTCTAGAAGGTGTAAGTCAACTACCCTAGCCAGCAAGATCTCCGGATCTGTCCCCCATTGAGCATGTTTGGAACTGGATGAAGCGTCGTCTCACGCGGTCTGCACGTCCAGCACGAACGCTGGTCCAACTGAGGCGCCAGGTGGAAATGGCATGGCAAGCCGTTCCACAGGACTACATCCAGCATCTCTACGATCGTCTCCATGGGAGAATAGCAGCCTGCATTGCTGCGAAAGGTGGATATACACTGTACTAGTGCCGACATTGTGCATGCTCTGTTGCCTGTGTCTATGTGCCTGTGGGTCTGTCAGTGTGATCATGTGATGTATCTGACCCCAGGAATGTGTCAATAAAGTTTCCCCTTCCTGGGACAATGAATTCACGGTGTTCTTATTTCAATTTCCAGGAGTGTAAATGAGCGAGGTTGCGCAGTAGTAGGCACACTGGATCCGCATTCGGGAGTGGTGCAAAAAGCGGACTGCGTGGCAGATCAGCATCAACAACGCTTGTGCGGTCTTGGTCAAACTGTTGGCACCGATTCATTTCGGTTGGGCGTGACATTGCACTTGTTTCGTATGGAGCTAAAATGTCACGGTGAATCTGTGCGCAATTGAGAATTTTTCAACACAGAAATTGTACAGTCCCACGTACTTCATCTCTATAGTAAGTTTCTGACTGCCGAACCATTTCACTGGCACACTGCGACTCACTTATTACCTCTAACGCAGTACAGATTTGTCTGCAGGACACGCGAAATGTCTATTCTGTTCTGACAATGCATCGCTCTTCTAACGCAATGATCTTAGCGTAGGACGGTATGTGTAACTTAATTTCTGAAGTCCCCACCTAACAACAAGTGTCGATAGCCTATTGTGGAATAGAAGCAGTTGCCGAAAAGAAATTTTTGAAAATTATATTCAGAATTAGCTTCGTGTCAACAACGATGAATGAAACCGGGAATGATGTTTTTGATTCTGTCGTTTTGTTACTATCTGTGACAAAGTTGTTTATGTTCAGCCCGTTGGCTCTTTGCAGTGGCACAAATAATGTTATACATCCACTTAAAAAATAAATAAACCTTTAATAATCGGCAGCTACAGACGTTAAAAACTGCTTGCGTACGATAATAAATTCGCCACTTACTCGTCTTCAAATTCTAAAGGCGGCAGGGGTAAAATACAGGGAGCGGAAGGCTATTTACAATCTGTACAGAAAGTCAAGCAGCATGAAAGGGAAGCAGTGGTTGAGAAGGAAGTGAGACAGGGCTGTATCCTATCTCCGATGTTATTCAATCTGTACACTGAGCAAGCAGCGAAGGAAACAAAAGAAAAATTTGGAACATAAATTAAATTCCAGAGTGAAAAAATAAAAATTTGGAGGTTTGCCGATGACATCGTAATTCTGTCAGAGATAACAAAGCAGCTGGAAGAGCAGTTGAACGGAATGGACAGTGTCTTGAAAGGAGGATATAAAATGAATATCAGCAAAAGCGAAAAAAGGATAATGGGATTTAGTCAAATTAAATCACTTGATGCTGAGGGACCTAAATTGGGATATGGGTCACTTAAAGTAGGAGATGAGTTTTGTCGTTTGGGCAGCAGATTAACTGATGATGGTCGAAGTAAACAGGATATAAAATGTCTTAGCAGTGGCAAAAAAAGCGTTTCTGAAGAAGAGAAATTTGTTAACATCGAGTACTGATTTAAGTGTCTGGAAGTTTTTTCCGTAAGTATTTGTGTGGAGTGTAGCCATGTATGGAAGTGAAATACGGACGATACACAGTTTACGCAAGAAGAGAATCGAGGTTTTTGAAATGTGGTGCTACAGAAGAATGCTGAAGATTAGATGGGTAGATTACGTAACTAATGAGGAGGTATTGAATAAAATCGAGGAGAAAAGAAATTTGTGGCAGAATCTGACTAGATGAAGGGATCGGCTGGTAGGACGCAGTCTGAGAATCGAGGGACCACCAATTTAGTACTGGAGGGCACCGTGGGGAAAAAATCACAGAGAGAGACCAAGAGATGAATACAGTAAGCAGATTCAGAAGGATGTAGGTTGCAGTAGTTACTCAGAGATGTAGAAGCTTCTGCTGTATAGAGCACCACGGAGAACTGCATCAAACCAGTCTTCGGACTGAAAACTACAACAACAACCATAACAACAACACCTTTGCCGCCTGCTAAGTATACACAGTAAATCAAAATGTTATAAAAGTAGTCATCATCTTTACATTACTTTAGTAGGAAGGTATTATATAAGCAACGGAAATCTGTAGGACGCACTACGTCTTCATTCTGTCGGTTCCGACTGTTCAGAAAGAAAGTTGAAAGTTACTGATTGTCCATCTGCTTTTATTGTTGCGTTTATTTATTTGCTGTGATCTGTTATTTCGATTCAACAGGTCTTTTTATTAGCGTGTTTTCACTTTAATGTGGTGATTGTAACCCTGAGTCCCCCTTTCCAATCTTAGAACAATGGGCAACGGTTCATTTTTTTTTCAAAAACTTCGATCTTGCCTGCTAAAGTTGGTGGTGCGCCATTACCGCTGCCTTTTATTCCGGCAACAACGGAACTCTTTATGTAATTTTTACATCTATATGGTAATACTTGTATTGTAATCTCAACAGTGCTAAGACAACGTTAAATCTATGATCTCAGAAACATGCTCTCATTATTTTTACCGAAGTGTTTAATGGTCCAAGTACTACACAGTGTTTTCCTAACAATCCTTTGCATTAATGGATCTTTCCCAAGGATCTTGTTAGATTAATAGGTATGGGTAAGAAATTACTTAAGTGTAATGACTGCACTGCCGGCCGGAGTGGCCGTGCGGTTCTAGGCGATACAGTCTGGAACCGAGCGACCGCTACGGTCGCTGGTTCGAATCCTGCCTCGGGCATGGATGTGTGTGATGTCCTTAGGTTAGTTAGGTTTAAGTAATTCTAAGTTCTAGGCGACTGATGACCTTAGAAGTTAAGTCGCATAGTGCTGAGAGCCATTTTTTGTAATGACTGTTTATGTTAATGAATTCATAGTCTAGGTGTTTCCTGCGCTTTTCTGCGCAAACAGCTTCCAGCTCTGGAATCCAATAAAAAGAGCAGTAATGTTTGCGAGCAGCGATTTGCCACGTGCATCTCACAAACGACACACACGGGTGTGGAGAATGTAACTCACTCCGCACGGCTACTAAACAACCCTGCCACGTCACAACAGAGAGAAAATGTTCTTTACAAGTTATTATCTCCCGGTTCATGAGGTACTTTGCTGCGCGTCCTTCAAGCGATGTGTTTTCTTGAACTGTTTTACGAGCACTTTCTAATGGCACATTCTGCAGTCATCATGAGGCTCTTTTCTTCCACTTCAGCACCTACGAGAATTTGGGAAAGCTAGTTTCACCAGAAGCTTAGTTTGAAATGACGAGTCTTCCATAAAGATCTATCTATACGACCACGTAACTCAATAGCAGTCGAACAATGAAGAACTTTGGAGATGGCACATTGGATTTCGCTGTTATCGTATTATTATATAACTTGTGTATTATGACGGTGTGTCGTTTCAAGACAACGACACTTCGAAGCTCTTATCACAAACACTTCACTCTCGATGCGACTTGTTACAACGAAAAGTCAGGTAATGATACATCGGTTGCAAAAGCCTTCAGGAGATCGTAAGATGACAGACACTATTGTTGAAAGCTGTAATGGTTAGAGAGACACGGAGTAACAGAGTTGAAAGAAATGTGTTTCAGGCGTGCTATGTTCTAATATCGTTTTGTACATTTTCGCGTTTGTAAAAGTTTCTGAGACTTTCTAACTCTGCAGTATTTGACATTAGTTGCACTTACGAGTAAGTACACTCTCTTTCAGGACGAGGAGTTCGTTCGACTTTGTGACTTCAGTCAGATTCAAAAACATAAGATTGAATTGCTGAGACTGAAACGAGTAGCAATCACATCCGTTTTCTTGCCTGTGACAATTATAGTCCTCCTTGGCACAAACAGTTCGCCTTTTCTTATGAATTTGTCTCGACTGTCGAGGATCCATTCACATGCCTTACTTCTTTAAAACTCGATGCGGCCAAAAAACTCCATGGCAGTCAGCAATGTGGTGGACAAATACACGTCATTTTGGGGTAAGTTTCAGGTGAAACAAGCTTCCCTCTACAAGAAAGGAGCCAGTGTTTGTCGGTACCCACGTAACCAGCTACATCGTTCCGTATCGTGAAGTAAATCGCATTTTACGGAACGTGGCAATTCTTTTACTAATGTTTTGTTACAATGTGGTTCGAAATTTTCGAAGAATCGGACGAAAATATATTAACAGAAGTGTCCCCCATTCGCTAACAAATGAGAAGTTGAACGTTACCAAACTGAAATTAGCTTTTTGTGTACAAACGTGTTTACTGTCAGCAGGAAACCAGTACTTATAAACTTCAGCCGTAAACCCTTGATTCTCTAAAGAATCCAACTCCGATGTATTAGCTAGGTGCGTAAGACAGAAGCGTTTTTGTTTTGCATGTTGGTATTCTGGCAAGCCGGAGTGTCCGAGCGGTTCTAGCGACTGCAACTGCGGCAGAGACTGCTCTGACCTGCGACGCTGTTGCAGCTCTCTTTTAACAGGGCAAAGATATTTTATGTCTCAGGCAGCGCCTGTGAATTGTCTTTCGCGCAAGTGAGCAATACATCGAGATTATATTTGCTCCAGCAGGGTGGTGAACCCCTTACAACCTTCTTTTGACGATTCTACTGTGTATGGCTATCCCGTTCCATGGTTTTTGGTTGCAGTTGCAGTTTGACTAGCTAACGGCTTCGGCAAAAAAAAAACTTGATCTTCAACATTTCGTATAATTATTGTCCAAATTTAAAAACTTAAAATCCTGTCATAATCGACTCATTAAGAAATATCGTCTTATGATAGAGGTTTAACGCATTAAGACAGGTTGGTTGGTTGGTTTGGGGAAGGAGACCAGACAGCGTGGTCATCGGTCTCATCGGATTAGGGAAGGATCGGGAAGGAAGTCGGCCTTGCCCTTTCAGAGGAACCATCCCGGCATTTGCCTGGAGTGATTTAGGGAAATCACGGAAAACCTAAATCAGGATGGCCGGACGCGGGATTGAACCGTCGTCCTCCCGAATGCGAGTCCAGTGCCTAACCACTGCGCCACCTCGCTCGGTGATTAAGACAGGTATTACGGTTTGAAACAGTAAATAATTTGAAGCAGTGTAACTCGCCGTGCGCAAATAAGCAGATCATATTCCCCCAATATTTGAGAATGAGCGCTGGCCGTTGTGGCCGAGCGGTTCTAGGCGCTTCAGTCCGGAACCACGGGGCTGCTACGGTCGCAGGTTCGAATCCTGCCTCGGGCATGGATGAGTGTGATGTCCTTCGGTTAGTTAGGTTTAAGTAGTTCTAAGTCTAGGGGAATGATGACCTCAGATGTTAAGTCCTATAGTGCTTAGAGCCATTTTTCCGAATGGCCCTCGTACAACGAGGGACAGTCAAGAATTAGTTGCGTCGATACACGTGTGTTTAACTGTTGTTAAATGTATAGTGAAACTGCTTATTTTGTAGAAGGCTTTTCAGAATATATTTAAGGGCGTTTTGGCATTAACGGTTCGTTATTCGAAACTCGCCGTGAGCCGTGGCACCATTCAGTTGGTAGACTGTTCTGTTTGGCGCCACTGGCTCAGGTGTAGGGAGCTCTTGCGGCCCCATTGCCAATATCTATGAGGATGAGATGGTATCTGTGGGTTGTGTCCTTAAAAGGTCTTTACTTGCCGATATGTATACGGGGTTGACTGGTCAGTGAGGGGAAGCACGAAGTTTGTGGCTTGGTGGTAGCGTCGCGACCTCTAGGCGCTCAAGAGGTTCGAGCGGCCGCAGCCACGAGCTGCGCAAGGAGGGCCTGCGCAGAGCGAAGATACCGGATTACTTCACCGGGGTCAGCGTCGATTACAAGCAGCAGGCCGACATCCCGTCGGTTGGTTGGCAACTATCGTGCCGTACGACCGCTCGTGGCCTGGCTGCCCTCTTCTACCTGGATTTCATAGGCACCACTCAGTCGCCGCTGCGACACACCATGGATCCATGGAACTGCTTGCTGGTAAAGTGGAGTAACATCCTGTAATCCTCGTGGTGATTTGTTCCATAGTCTAACTGCCCTCCTTATTATTTGTTCAAAATGTGTGTGAAATCTTTTTTTTTTTTTTTTTTTTTTTTTTGGTCATCAGTCTACTGACTGGTTTGATGCGGCCCGCCACAAATTCCTTTCCTGTGCTAACCTCTTCATCTCAGAGTAGCACTTGCAATCTACATCCTCAATTATTTGCTCGACGTATCCCAATCTCTGTCTTCCTCTATAGTTTTTGCCCTCTACAGCTCCCTCTAGTACCATGGAAGTCAATCCCTCATGTCTTAGCAGATGTCCTATCATACTGTCCCTTCCCCTTATCAGTGTTTTCCACATATCCCTTTCCTCTCCGATTCTGCGTAGAACCTCCTCATTCCTTACCTTATCAGTCCACCTAATTTTCAACATTCGTCTATAGCACCAAATCTCAAATGCTTCGATTCTCTTCTGTTCCGGTTTTCCAACAGTCCATGTTTCACTACCATACAATGCTGTACTCCAGACGTACATCCTCAGAAATTTCTTCCTCAAATTAAGGCCGGTATTTGATATTAGTAGACTTCTCTTGGCCAGAAATGCCTTTTTTGCCATAGCGAGTCTGCTTTTGATGTCCTCCTTCCTCCGTCCGTCACTGGTTATTTTACTGCCTAGGTAGCAGAATTCCTTAACTTCATTGACTTCGTGACAATCAATCCTGATGTTAAGTTTCTCGCTGTTCTCATTTCTACTACTTCTCATTACCTTCGTCTTTCTCCGATTTACTCTCAAACCATACTGTGTACTCATTAGACTGTTCATTCCGTTCAGCAGATCATTTAATTCTTCTTCACTTTCACTCAGGATAGCAATGTCATCAGCGAATCGTATCATTGATATCCTTTCATCTTGTATTTTAATTCCACTCCTGAACCTTTGTTTTATTTCCATCATTGCTTCCTCGATGTACAGATTGAAGAGTAGGGGCGAAAGGCTTCAGCCTTGTCTTACACCCTTCTTAATACGAGCACTTCGTTCTTGATCGTCCACTCTTATTAATCCCTCTTGGTTGTTGTACATATTGTATATGACCCGTCTCTCCCTATAGCTTACCCCTACTTTTTCAGAATCTCGAACAGCTTGCACCATTTTATATTGTCTAACGCTTTTTCCAGGTCGACAAATCCTATGAAAGTGTCTTGATTTTTCTTTAGCCTTGCTTCCATTATTAGCCGTAACGTCAGAATTGCCTCTCTCGTCCCTTTACTTTTCCTAAAGCCAAACTGATCGTCACCTAACGCATTCTCAATTTTCTTTTCCATTCTTCTGTATATTATTCTTGTAAGCAGCTTTGATGCATGAGCTGTTAAGCTGATTGTGCGATAATTCTCGCACTTGTCAGCTCTTGCCGTCTTCGGAATTGAGTGGATGATGCTTTTCCGAAAGTCAGATGGTATGTTGCAAGAGTCATATATTCTACACACCAACGTGAGTAGTCGTTTTGTTGCCACTTCCCCCAATGATTTTAGAAATTCTGATGAAATGTCATCTATTCCTTCTGCCTTATTTGACCGTAAGTCCTCCAAAGCTCTTTTAAATTCCGATTCTAATACTGGATCCCCTTTCTCTTCTAAATCGGCTCCTGTTTCTTCTTCTATCACATCAGACAAATCTTCACCCTCATAGAGGCTTTCAATGTATTCTTTCCACCTATCTGCTCTCTCCTCTGCATTTAACAGTGGAATTCCCGTTGCACTCTTATTGTTACCACCGTTGCTTTTAATGTCACCAAAGGTTGTTTTGACTTTCCTGTATGCTGAGCCTGTCCTTCCGACAACCATATCTTTTTCAATGTCTTCACATTTTTCCTGCAGCCATTTCGTCTTAGCTTCCCTGCACTTCCTATTTATTTCATTCCTCAGCGACTTGTATTTCTGTATTCCTGATTTTCCCGGAACATGTTTGTACTTCCTCCTTTCATCAATCAACTGAAGTATTTCTTCTGTTACCCATGGTTTCTTCGCAGCTACCTTCTTTGTACCTATGTTTTCCATCCCAACTTCTGTGATGGCCCTTTTTAGAGATGTCCATTCCTTTTCAACTGTACTGCCTACTGCGCTATTCCTTATTGCTGTATCTATAGCGTTAGAGAACTTCAAACGTATCTCGTCATTCCTTAGTACTTCCGTATCCCACTTCTTTGCGTATTGATTCTTCCTGACTAATGTCTTGAACTTCTGCCTACTCTTCATCACTACTATATTGTGATCTGAGTCTGTATCTGCTCCTGGGTACGCCTTACAATCCAGTATCTGATTTCGGAATCTCTGTCTGACCATGATGTAATCTAATTGAAATCTTCCCGTATCTCCCGGCCTTTTCCAGGTATACCTCCTCCTCTTGTGATTCTTGAACAGGGTATTCGCTATTACTAGCTGAAACTTGTTACAGAACTCAATTAGTCTTTCTCCTCTTTCATTCCTTGTCCCATGCCCATATTCTTCTGTAACTTTTTCTTCTACTCCTTCCCCTACAACTGCATTCCAGTCGCCCATGTCTATTAAATTTTCGTCCCCCTTTACATACTGCATTAGCCTTTCAATATCCTCATACACTTTCTCTATCTGTTCATCTTCAGCTTGCGACGGCGGCATGTATACCTGAACTATCGTTGTCGGTGTTGGTCTGCTGTCGATTCTGATTAGAACAACCCGGTCACTGAACTGTTCACAGTAACACACCCTCTGCCCTACCTTACTATTCATAACGAATCCTACACCTGTTATACCATTTTCTGCTGCTGTTGATATTACCCGATACTCATCTGACCAGAAATCCTTGTCTTCTTTCCACTTCACTTCACTGACCCCTACTATATCCAGGTTGAGCCTTTGCATTTCCCTTTTCAGATTTTCTAGTTTCCCTACCACATTCAAGCTTCTGACATTCCACGCCCCGACTCGTAGAACGTTATCCTTTCGTTGATTATTCAATCTTTTTCTCATGGTAACCTCCCCCTTGGCAGTCCCCTCCCGGAGATCCGAATTGGGGACTATTCCGGAATCTTTTGCCAATGGAGAGATCATCATGACACTTCTTGAATTACAGGCCACATGTCTTGTGGATACACGTTACGTGTCTTTAATGCAGTGGTTTCCATTGCCTTCTGCATCCTCATGTCGTTGATCATTGCTGATTCTTCCGCCTTTAGGGGCAATTTCCCACCCCTAGGACAAGAGAGTGCCCTGAACCTCTATCCGCTCCTCCGCCCTCTTTGACAAGGCCGTTGGTAGAATGAGGCTGACTTCTTATGCCGGAAGTCTTCGGCCGCCAATGCTGATTATTTATCAAAATTTAGGCAGGGAGGGTTTCGGACCCGGGACCGAAGACGTTTTTGATTATGGATCAAAGACGCTACCCCTAGACCACGGGTACCTTATGGGGCTTAACTGCTAAGGTCATCAGTCCCTAAGCTTGCACACTACTTAACCTAAATTATCCTAAGGACAAACACACATACCCATGCCCGAGGGAGGACTCGAACCTCCGCCGGGACCAGCCGCTTTTATTATTTTCTGGTTTGTAACCAACCCTCATAGCTTTACTCCGTTGGCTATTTGATCGTAAATATAGGCAGTAGTACGTACTACGTTGTCGTGTAAAAATTTGTCCCGGTATTGTATTTTCTTCCCTCTCTGATTTGTACCCGATCATTAATGTCATAATTAATCAGCTCTTGAACGTAAAAACAGCCGGAACAATTGTACTAAGGAACAGGTTGCCTTTAAACAAAGAAGGACCCTGTCGTTAGATTTAGCTGTTAACCGGTTCAGTTCTTTGATTGTAATTGCATTTCTCAGTCATCATCTATAATCTGAAAAACCTGTTGTAACAAGCTGTTCGTTTCTGTGTTTGAAAGACCAGTTCATTATTGGTGTATTTTAGCTGGATCTTTGGCTCCGCCGAGGGAGTTCACTTGTAATGATTGTTCACAAGTAATGTTTACCGGCTGGGTCGCGGATTTTCTCCGCTCAGGGACTGGGTGTTGTGTTGTCCTAATCATCAACATTTCATCCCCATCGACGCGCAAGTCACCGAAGTGGCGTCAAATCGAAAGACTTGCACCCGGCGAACGGTCTACCCGACGGAAGGCCCTAGTCACACGTCATTTAGATTTACAAGTAATGTTTTAAGACGTTCCTTCACAGCGGACTTAATAAGTAACAATCAGTTTAACTTTGAAAATATTAACTGCTCACTGTGACCAGGGCTTTAGTTAACTGTCAGAACGGAGGGGTTGGGTTCAGTCGCACCTTGGTTGCCGATTGAATTTAAAAGGTTCGTTGCTTTGAAGTAAGCCTTATCATTGTCATATTGTTTGCTCATCTGTTTAACCTTTAAGCACAGGTGCGCATCTTAACCCCGAACCTTTCGACATACAGCTTTCAAATTAAAAGTTAAGTCATCTGTTTTGAGTAAGTGAATCACTCCTGCCATCAATGGTGCTTATGTAGTTTTCGTGCGTTGCAGAAGGACATTTAATAAGGTAGACTGTGTCCAGTGCGGTAGTAAACACCGCCGTTTCACCCGATAACGGGAGAGTTGCAGGACCGACCGTCTTGTAATCATTGTCATATTGTTTTCTGTTTTGCAATACAACACTTTAGATTTCATTTGCAACGATTAAAAGCTTATTCAACTTAAGGCTTAAGTTCAACAGAATTTTGCAAATTTGTTCATTTCGTTGAAGAAAATTTTATGGTTAAATGTTTCGATTATCTGTAAAACACAGTTTATATATTGTTAATTAAACAAGTTGTGTGAAAATAAAGTTATATTTTTGGGTCCTCCCTCCCACGTTTTCCTTGATTCCAGTAAGTACCACGTACCATTACGTATTTAGAACTTTTCATCTATGGTTTAACAGAGTGTGGACAATGGGAGCATGCAACCTGTGTGCCACCGAAAGGTGAGTGACTGGAACAAACTGTGTCGTGCTCCGGTTGGCAAATAGCGAATATACAAATGTACCAAGCACGTGTTATTTGGTTATGCCCCTGTTCAAGTATAGGCAACGCGATCAAATATTATAACAAAACGAATACCGATATGTATTTAATTACTAGAGGCGCTTACGCAGTGGCTTCATCCCGGATGAACTTCACATAGTGAAGGGTTGTAGAGATATGGATACTAATCTTTGTTACGTATATAATTCCTTACGCCAGTGCAATCCCTGATCGACACTCCACCACACATGACTAATACCCTAAACAGAACACAATTTGCTGCATGGAGAGGACGGATTCACCCCATGGTCTACAGCATAAAGGCTGTATTTTTTATGTTCTTGGAAGTCTTGTTCGCCACAAAGTAAGCAATTTAGGTTAAATAGTAATCGACATACTGAAATAATACTTCCATTTCCACTATGTTCCCTAAATTTTAAAAGTAATTATTTTCTTCCAGAACAAACTTTCACTCTGCAACAGAGTGTGTGCCGGTTTGCAACTTCCGGGCAAGATCAAAACTCTGTCGGACCGGAACTCGAACATGGTACGTTTGCCTTTCGCCAGCAAGTGCTCCAGAAAGTGAGCTAGCCAAACACGATTCACGACCCGCCTCGTAGCTTTACCTCCGCCAGTACATAAGCTCTTACCTCCGAAATTTTTTCTTTCCAAACACTTTTTTTTGGAAGGTTGTCATTTCGGTCGTACTGGGACATTGGGACATCCCTACTTGTTCAAATAGTTGTTTAGAAAATGTTTCATTTTCCCCACCACAATTACACAAAATATAAAGAGGAAATTATTGTTTTTTGTCTTTCAGCGGGAATCTTCATATCAAGTTGGATTCAATAGTCCATTCCAACCACTGACAACCTGGTTTCTCAGTGGTTGCAGTGGATTACTGAATGCATCTTATGATTTGAAGATCAGTCCAAAGATTGGTTGGATACAGCACTCCACTGTAGTCTATCTAGAGCACGCCTCTTCATCGCTGCATAGCCGCTCAAACCCACATCAACTTCAAGCTGATTATTATTGTCAAGTCTTTGTCCTATCTGCAGTTTTAGCTCACTACACTTCAATGCCAATGTGACTATTAATTCATCCCTCAGCATGTGGCCTGTCAAGCGATCCCCTCATTTGGTCAAGTAGTGCCTTCAGTTTCTCTTTCCCCAATTCGAGTCGGTGCCACTTCATTAGTCATTCGGTTACCCATCTAATCCTTCAGAACTCTTCTCCTGCGCTACGTCTGAAAACCTACTATTCTATTTTTGTCTGAACTTCTAATCGTCTACATTTCACAATCTCTTTTCAACACACTATCCATTCCGTTAAATTGCTCTTCCATGTCCGTTGCCGAGCCTGACAGAAATACTTTATCATCGGCAAACCTCAATTTTTTTTGTTTCTTCTCACAGATCTTTAATTCCTTCCCCAAATTTCTTCTTGATTTCCATTACTGCTTGCTCAGCTTACAGACTGAATAAAATAAGAGTTACGCTACAAACTTGTCTCACTGCCTTCTTAACCGTGGCTTCCTTTTCGTGATCTTTGGCTCTTATAACTGCAGTCGGATTTCTGTATGGGTCGTAAACAGTGTTGAGCTCCCTGTATTTTACTGTAACCATTGCAAATCTTGAAGCTTGCCCAAATCTTCAGTCTATTAACGTCCACTGCCTCAGTCTGTCCTACGCCACTTTTCCGCTACGTCGAGAGCGCAGACCCGGTACTCTCCAGGGAAACAGGTCAGGCCCGATCTGCGCGGTAACGCCTTCTGAACGATGTAATCGCCTCAGACGCGGCACCGGAACCGAAGCTGGGGTGACGCCTCCCTTCATTACGGTCTAGCGGGTCTGGCTGTCGGCGCCGTTACCACGATCTCTGACTTCGTTTTTACGTCTTATTTTTCTGCCTGTAGCTCAGTACTGGGTCGAGTTTATTAAAACGGCGCTTCCGTTTCCAGTTAGCAGGTATGCACGCCTCTCCAACGCGGGATTGTGGTTCCCTCGTTCAACATTATACCGTTACAGTGTTGTTTCCTGTATAAAAGGAACTTTAATTTTATAGCTTCAAAGTTATACAGACAGTATGCGACTCTAGGGTAAGGAGGTAAGGAAGGCGCTGCTGCTACGAGGTGCTGCGTAGAAACTGGGTGTGAAGCACCTGCTTGTGAAATTCCCAACTTTATTTTTTTGCAAATAACTTCCCATCGTATGACAACTGGTAGTATTCCGTTGGAAAACTCCAGTGAGGTTTCTGAACATCTGTGCAGGAACTGCATACCAACTTCCTCAAAACCGAAACCAGAAAAAGTTGTTGTTGTTGTGGTCTTCAGCCCAGAGACTGGTGTGATGCAGCTCTGCATGCTACTCTATCCTGTGCAAGCTGCTTCATCTACCAGTACCTACTGCAACCTACATCCTTCGGAATCTGTTTAGTGTATTCATCTCTTGGTCTCCCTCTACGATTTTTACCCTCCACGATGCCCTCCAGTGCTAAATGGCTGATCCCTTGATGCCTCAGAATATGTCCTGCCAAGCGATCCCTTCTTCTAAAGAAATTGTGTGACAAATTACTCTTCTCCCCAATTCTATTCAATACCTCCTCATTAGTTATGTGATCTACCCATCTATTCTTCAACATTCTTCTCTAGCACCACATTTCTAAAGCTTCTATTCTCTTCTTGTCTAAACTATTTATCGTCCACGTTTCTCTTCCATACATGGCTACACTCCATACAAATACTTTCAGAAACGACTTCCTGACACTTAAATCAATACTCAATGTTAACAAATTACTCTTCTTGAGAAACGCTTTCCTTGCCATTGCCAGTTTACATTTTATATCTTATCTACTTCGACCATCATCAGTTACTTTGCTCCCCAAATAGCAAAACCACTTTACTACTTCAAGTGTCTCATTTCCTAATCTAATTCCGTCAACATCACCCGATTTAATTCGACTTCATTCCATTATCCTCGTTTTGCTTTTGTTGATGTTTATCTTATATAGCCGGCCGTAGTGGCCGAGCGGTTCTAGGCGCTTCAGTCTGGAACCGCGCGACCGCTACTGTCGCAGGTTCGAATCCTGCCTCGGGCATGGATGTGTGTGATGTCCTTAGGTTCGTTAGGTTTAAGTAGTTCTAGGTTCTAGGGCACTGATGACCTCAGATGTCAAGTCCCATAGTGCTCAGAGCCATTTGAACCATTTTTTTTTTTTTTTTTTTTTTTTTTTTTTTTTTTTTTTTTTTTTTTTTTTTTTTTTTTTGCTAATCTTATATCCTCCTTTCAAGACACTGCCCATTGCGTTCAGCTGCTCTTCCAGGTCCTTAGCTGTCTCTGACAGAATTACAATAGCGAACCTCAAAGTTTTTATTTCTTCTCCATAGATTTTAATTCCTACTCCGAATTTTTCTTTTGTCTCCTTTACTGCTTGCTCAATATACAGATTAAATAATATCGGGGATAGGCTACAACCCTGTCTCACTCCCTTCCCAACCACTGCTTTCCTATAATGCCCCTCGACTCTTGTAGCTGCCATCTGGTTTCTGTACAAATTGTGAATAGCCTTTCGCTCCCTTTATTTTACCCTTGCCGCCTTCAGAATTTGAAAGAGAGTATTCCAGCCAACATTGTCAAAAGCTTTACCTAAGTCTACAAATGTTAGAAACGTAGGTTTGCCTTTCCTTAATCTATTTTCTAAGATAAGTCGTAGGGTCAGTACTGCCTCAAGTATTCCAACATTTCTACGGAATCCAAACTGATCTTCCTCGAGGTCGGCTTCTACCAGTTTTTTTGCGGCCGTGGCTTATTAAACTGACAGTTCGGTAAGTTTCACATCTGACAACACCTGCTTTCTTTGGGATTGGAATTAGTATATTCTTCTTGAAGTCTGAGGGTATTTCATCTGTATCATACATCTTGCTCACCAATTGGTAGAGTTTTGTCAGGGCTGGCTCTCCCAAGGCTATCAGTAGTTCTGATGAAATGTTGTCTATTCCCAGGGCCTTGTTTCGACTTTGGACTTCCAGTGCTCTGTCAAACTCTTCACGGAGTATCGTATCTCCCATTTTATCTTGATCTACATCCTCTTCCATTTCCATAATATTGTCCTCAAGAATATCAAAAGTAGTGATGTAGGACGCTGGGACGTTCTAGCTCATGTCAAAGGTGTTCCTTGGTTCAAGTCGGGACTCTGGACAGGCCAATCCATTTCAGGAATTTTATTGCCTCACGGATTATGATTTATGACAGGGTGCATTGTCCTGCTAATACAGTCAACGCCTTCTAAGCTTTTGCGTACTGTGCTCGGTACACAACGATGTAAAATGCATTCAAGTCCTTCCGCATTTAGCCTTTTCTTAAGCGCAATATGGGGACGACAGCCTAGACTTGTAAAACATCCATATACCGTGACGCCAACACTTCTATACTTAACTGCTGGCGCTACACATGATGTCACGTGTTTTCCAGGCTTTCGTTAAAGCGAAACCCTACCATCGAGTTGCCACAGGGTACAGCGTGATTCTTCGCTCCAAATCACTAGTTTCCAATCATTCAGTGACCAGTGGCGTCACTCTTTACACCTACTCAAGCGTCTCTTAGCAGTGACTACTTAAACTTGTGCCTTAAGAGGAGCTCCTCGACCATTCTACCTCACTCTTTTAACACCCTACCCACAGTCAATGTGCAAGATGGAGTGCTATAGCACTTTGGAACTCACTATTTTCAGTCACCCTCTGCAACTCTCGACAGTCCCTTCGAGTCGTTTCATAGTGTCTACCTGGTGTTGGTTTCCACTTCTCAATCTCGAACAGTCGACTCGTGCAGCTTTAGGAGGGTGGGAATGTCCCTGACGGACTTGCTACTCAAGTGACATACAATGACTAGTCCACGTTCGAAGTTACGGAGCTCTCCGGACTGAGCCATTCTGCTGTTAGTGTTTCTTTATTGATAAGATAATAGTCAGGATGGTTATAGTTCAGCTTTCTCTACTTTAGAGGGCTCCCATGCTGAACGAAGAGTCGCAGAACAGTGAAATGGTTCAAATGGCTCTGAGCACTATGGGACTCAACTGCTGTGGTTATCAGTCCCCTAGAACTTAGAACTACTTAAACCTAACTAACCTAAGGACATCACACACATCCATGCCCGAGGCAGGATTCGAACCTGCGACCGTAGCAGTCGCACGGTTCCGGACTGCGCGCCTAGAACCGCGAGACCACCGCGGCCGGCGCAGAACAGTGAAACTTTGTGGAAACAGATGTAAGGAAATGCGGAAGAGAAATATCGAAAAACACTTTGCAAGAAATGTATTTTAATTTACACATGAGAGACTAACATTCGTTATACTACGCGACCATGTTTACGTTCCACGTTACAAACGCTGGTCAATGTGATGACCATCTGCATCTACGACGGCTTGGAACCGCAACGGATATTGCTCTGCTGCTGTCCGAATCATCTCATGTGGGATGTTGGCTACCTCCTTCATTATACTGCTCGTCGATAAACTTTGCCCTTCACGTAACGCTGTCAGAAATCGCACAGGTTCAAATCTGGTGATCTTGGCGACCATGCAGTCTGGAATGATCACTCAACGGTTCGTTTTTCCACAAACGTGCTACGGAGTAACCGAGTTGTCTCACGAGAAATGCGTCGATACACTCGAAGAGCAGCAGACCTATTGCTGTTGATTCGATAAAACAGGTTTAACAAGTAAAGCCCTGCTTACCTTGTCGAGACCCAGAATCACTGTCCACAACTGTAGTGCAGACTGATGCTTGTGTTTCAAACCTATGTCTCCGTACCAGTATAGGCACCTAACGGCAAGTCACGACACTAACACTATTGACAACGCAAAACCCTGCAGCACACAGTCTGGGCACCATTCCTGTAATGGTGTACCCAAGCGGTAAATAGTTTCCCTTCTACACTGACTCAAATAGTACTGACGGGTCCGCCCCTTTATCACAATTAGTGGTCAGTTCCGCATTACATAGCGGTGTTTGGACACTTTTGATCAGTTAGTGAACTCGCGAGTGTTCACATTTGAGTTCATGACTCTTTGTTACAGATAGTGCATTACTTGCCGCAGCAAGTTACATAAATGAAGTTTATGCATGCTGCAGTAGGACGTACTGCCTTTAAAGCCCGACACTGGTACACGCTAAAGTTTCCTAACAGGTGTCGTCATAATTCGCAGAAATTTATCGCCATGAGTGTAACGAACTTGTGAAGATAGGGTCTTTCCAACAACAGAGAACTGACCAAGAAGTTCGACTAAGTATTGTTCAGACGGTAAACGTTTATGCTATCTAAGACCACGCAGGAGAGGAGTGAATTTGCCTTTTAAAACCACATTTTGAATAAGACAATGTGGATTGTATTCCTATAGCTGCAGTTAAGTCCTTATTATGAATGAGTGTTAGTTTTCTTTTTTGTGTGTCATTAGTCTTAGACTAGTCTGATGGGCCCACAACGAATTTTTGTAAGAGCAACAATTACACTCAATGCCCTCAGTTATTTTTTGATACATTTCAATCTCTGTCTTCCTGTACAATTCGCTATATAGATCCCTCTAGCACAATTCTAATTTTTTACTGACGGCTTGACACATATCCAGTCTTCGTGACCCTTCTTCTTTTCAGTGTTTTCAATATGACCCTTTCTTCGCCGATTCTGCTGACAATTTGTTCATTTTGATAGTAACCTGTCGTGGAAAGCCCACGTTCAGGATCTTTTTGAAAGACTTAATACTGTCAGTTTTGCTGTTCGAACGGTATCAGAAGTGAGTGTTCGTTCGACACGAAAATTAGTCTACTTTGCTTATTTTCATTCGCTATTGTCGTATGGTATTATATTTTGGGGTAACTCTTCTCATTCTAAAAGGATATTTTTGGCTCAGAAACGGGCGGTTCGGGCAATAAGTGGTGTTAGTACACGAACCTCTTGTCGACCTCTGTTCACGAGTCTGGGTATTTTGACATTGGCTTCTCAATACGTAAATTCCTTATTGTCATTTCTTGTTACCAATATTAGTTTATTCCCAAGAATAAACAACTTTTACTCTGTTAACACTCGGAAGAAATCAAACCTGCATTTGGATCGGACTTCCTTAACTCTTGTCCAAAAAGGTTTGCAGTATACTGCTGCATCCATTTTCAGTAAGCTGCCACTCGAATTCAAAAATCTTAGCAGTAATCCACGCGCTTTCAAATCGAAACTGAAGAGTTTCCTCAGGGGTCACTCCTTCTATTCTGTCGAGGACTTCCTTGAAAAATTAAGGTGATTTTTATTGTATTGCTGATAGCGTTTACTTTAACATATGGACTGACTTTTTTCAGGTTCATGAACATTTATTTTTATCTGTTATTACGTTTATGTTGTATTTCATGTACTGACACGTTCCATGACCTTGGAGATTTGCTCCTCAATTTGGTCCTACGGAACTTGACGAGTAAATAAATAAATAAATATCTTATCAGTCCATCTAATTTTCAACGTCCTTCTGTTGGTGTGACATCTCAAACGCTTCGATTCTTTTTTCCTGTTTTCCCATAGTGCACGATTTACTTCCATATAACCCAGTGCTCCTACAATACATTCTCAGAAGTTTATTCTTCAAATTAAGGAAAACGTTTGACACCAGAGACTTCGTTTTGGCCTTGAATGTCCGCGTTGTGTGTGATAGTTTGCTCTTCATCTCCATGCTTTGTCCAGCATACGTTACTTTCCTCCATTTCGTCTGCTCACTGTTCGCAATTCAACTGTCAACTTTCTCTCTAACCTCATTTCTTCTGCTACTCATTACTTTTGTCTTGCTTCGGTTTACCCTCAATCACTATTCTGTACTCATTAGAGTGTTCATTCCATAAAGCACGTCCTGTAATTCTGCTTCATTTCTTGTGGACAGTAATGTCAACAGCGAATCTTATCATTCATGTCCTTTCACCATGAATTTTAATCCCACTCATGAACCTTCCTTTTATTTCCGTTATTGCATCTTCGTCGCATAGACGGAGTTGTAGGGGCCAAAGCCTACATCCCAGTCTTACACCCTTTTTAATCCGAGCACTTCATTTTTGGTCTTCGATCGTTAATATTCCCTTCTTCTTTCTCGTACAACTCGTGGTCTCACGTATCGATACCACTCTATCGGCGTTAAATTACCAGTGGAATACAAAGTTCCCGTCTGACGCAAATAGCAGTCGCACAGGACCTGTTGACCCAACAATGCGCGCCCGCTGAGCCGCGCCTTCAGTGGCAACGTACCACAAGCGCCCTCTGCCGCCGCAATGTATTAGAGCCGGCAGCAGCGAGACGGACCAGTAGCGGCGTGGGGCACTTCGCAACGGGACACTGAGTAGACACCACCTGATCGCGGCTCCGTCTTCATCCTTCATGCTTTAGTACAGGCCGACTTATTTTGTGTTCATTGTGGTAGCTGCACCCCGTTTCTTGCTGTGTTACTTGTAATGAGTATTCGTACGTTTGGAAAAGTGCAAGTAAATCTTCCACCTGCTGTATTATTTGTTCGCTAATCGTTTCTGCTCCTGTCCAGTTTTTCTACGACGACACCGAGCGAGGTGGCGCAGTGGTTAGCACACTGGACTCGCATTCGGAAGGACGACGGTTCAATCCCGCGTCCGGCCATCCTGATTTAGGTTTTCCGTGATTTCCCTATATCACTTCAGGCAAATGCCGGGATGGTTCCTTTGAAAGGGCACGGCCGATTTCCTTCCCCATCCTTCCCTAACCCGAGCTTGTGCTCCGTCTCTAATGACCTCGTTGTCGATGGGACGTTAAACACTAATCTCCTCCTCCTCCTCCTCCTCTACGACGACAGTTGCCACACCAGTCTGTAGCTTACGAGGGCTTTCTGAAGAGTAATGCCTCCGAATTTTTTATGTATAAACTCACTATGCTCTTTCAATAAAAGAAACGTTATTAACTTTCTACATCTTTATTCTTCATGTCGAAATACTTATTTCTCAACGAAGTCACCCTGGCGTGAACACATTTCTCTCAACAATAGACCAGTTTGATACTGTCAGTCTTGAACGCTTGCCCTTGTTGACAGAACGACAACCTCACCTCTGCTTGCACCGCTTCACGACCATCAAGGTGAAGTCCACGAAGGTATTTTTTAAGCTATGGAAACAGATGAAAATCGAAGAAAGACGGAAGTAATGAGAAATAGTAGAAATGCGAACAACGAGAAAACGTCAGGACTGAAGATCACGAAGTAGATGAAGTTGCGGAATTCTACAACCTAGGCATTAAAATAACCGATGACGGTCGGAGCAGGGAGGTTATAAAAAGCAGAGTAGCACTGGCAGAAAGGGCATTCCTGGCCAACAGAAGTCTGCTACTATCCAACACAGGTCTTAATTTGAGGAAGACATTTCTGAGAATGTACATTTGGAGCACAGCATTGTATGGTAGTGAAAAATTGACTGTGGGAAAACCGCAACAGAAGACAGTCGATGTATTTGAGATGTGGTGCTACATAAGAATGTTGAAAGTTAGGTGGACTGAGAAGGTAAGGAATGAGGAGGTCCTGCGCAGAATCGGAGAGGAAAGGATAGTGTGGAAAACACTCACAAGGAGGAGGAAAGGATGATAGGACACCTGTTAAGACATCAGGGAATGACTTCCATGGTACTAGGGGGAGCTGTAGAGGGTAAAAACGCTAGAGGATGACAAAGATTGGAATACATCGAGCAGATAGTTGAAGACGTTGGTTGCAAGTCCTACTCTGAGACGAAGAGTTTGGTACAGGAGAGAAATTCGTACGGGCCGCATCAAATCAGTCAGAAGACTGGTGAGTAAGAACGTGGTAGCTTCGAGCTGATATGAAAGTTGTGAACAGTGTTGTTGTAGTTGTGGTCTTCAGTCCTGAGACTGGTTTGATGCAGCTCTCCATGCTACTCAATCCTGTGCAAGCCTCTTCATCTCCCAGTACCTGCTGCAACCTACAGCATTCTGAATCTGCTTAGTGTGTTCATCTATTGGTCTCCCTCCAGGTTGCCCTCCAATACTAAACTGGTGACCCTTTCATGCCTCAGAATATGCCCCACTAACCGATCCCTTCTCCTAGTCAAGTTGTGCCACAAACTCCTCTTCTCTCCAATTCTATTCAATACCTCCTCATTAGTTATGTGATCTACCCATCTAATCATCAGCATTCTGCTGTAGCACCACATTTCGACAGCTTCTATTCTCTTCTTGTCTAAACTATTTATTGTCCACGTTTCTCTTCCATGCATGGCTACACTCCGTACAAATACTTTCAGAGACGACTTCCTGACACTTAAATCTATACTCGATGTTAACAAATTTCCCTTCTTGAGAAACGATTTCCTTGCCATTGCCAGTCTACATTTTATATCGTCTCTACTTCGACCATCATCAGTTATTTTGCTCCCCAAGTAGCAAAACTCTTTTACCACTTTAAGGGTTTCATTTTCTAATCCAATTCCGTCAGCATCACCCGATTTAATTCGACTCATTCCATTATCCTCGTTTTGCTTTTGTTGATGTTTATCTTGTATAGCCGGCCGTAGTGGCCGAGCGGTTCTAGACGCTTCAGTCTGGAACCGCGCGACCGCTACTGTCACAGGTTCGAATCCTGCCTCGGGCATGGATGTGTGTGATGTCCTTACGTTAGTTAGGTTTAAGTAGTTCCAGGTTCTAGGGGACTGATGACCTCAGATGTCAAGTCCCATAGTGCTTAGAGCCATTTGAACCTCTTTTTTTTTTTTTTTTTTGCTAATCTTATATCCTCCTTTCAACACACTGCTCATTCCGTTCAACTGCTCTTCCAGGTCCTTTGCTGTCTCTGACAGAATTACAATGTCATCGGCGAACCTCAAAGTTTTTATTTCTTCTCCATGGATTTTAAATCCTACTCCGAATTTTTCTTTAGTTTCCTTTACTGCTTGCTCAATATACAGATTGAATAACATCGGAGACAGGCTACAACCTTGTCTCACTCCCTTCCCAACCACTGCTTTCCTATAATGCCCCTCGACTCTTATAACTGCCATCTGGTTTCTGTACAAATTGTAAATAGCCTTTCGCTCCCTGTATTTTACCCCTGTCACCTTTAGAATTTGAAGGAGAGTATTCCAGTCAACATTGTCAAAAGCTTTCTCTAAGTCTACAAATGCTAGAAACGTAGGTTTGCCTTTCCTTAATCTATCTTCTAAGATAAGTCGTATGGTCAGTATTGCCTCATGTGTTCTAACATTTCTACGGAATCCAAACTGATATTCCCCGAAGTCGGCTTCGACCAGTTCTTCCATTCGTCTGTAAAGAATCCGTGTTAGTATTTTGCAGCCGTGGCATATTAAACTTTAATTTTGGCGAGTTGATACTGTGAAAGATTGCGCAAGCACATTCCCATTCAAACCGTTACCGTTGTGACTGTTTACTAATAATAACTGGCACGCAAGGTGTTCTTCTGAGCGTGTTGAAATCCACAAAATGCCTGTAAGACGTACGATAAGAACGGGGAGAAAAAGAGAGGAGAGACTCTGGAATTTGGCGGCTCTATAATTACAATAAAAGTGTGCCTTGTTGAATGTAGGCGTCCCTTGAGCGGCGAGTTACTGCGACCCGTGAGCGCAGAAAGCGCGTCGGCTTCTTACGGCGCAGAATAGCGGACTTGACGGGGGTCGTTACTGTTGGTGGCGAGCAACGGTGGGAAGGGCCGCGCCGGATCGTCATTAATAACTCTGGATGGCGCTGGTTAATGAGCGCCGACGGATGCGCCGCAACGGCAGGGACCAGCAAAAACCTGCGCGGTGACGCGGAGGGCCTCCGGCACCCAAAGATCAAGGACACCCGATGCGGGGGCGGACAGGCTGTAAGCCGCGTCAGGCTCGCTGGTGCAGCCGCCGACGCGCCGGACACCCCGCCCGGCGCTGGCTCCAAGGGTGGGGGAGAGGGGGGGTGCGAGGGGGATGGAGAGCAGGTGTTTAGCTCGGCCCATAACTGGCACACGCGGACGCCACACCGCGATTCTACATCTACGTGATTACTCTGCTATTCACAATAAAGTGCCTGGTAGAGGGTTCAATGAACCACCTTCAAGCTGTCTCTCTACCGTTCCACTCTCTAACGGCACGCGGGAAAAATGAGCACTAAAATTTTTCTGTGCGAGCCCTGATTTCTCTAACTTTATCGCGATTATCATTTCTCCCTATGTAGGTGAGTACCAACAGAATTCGTAATCGTAGGAGAAGACTGGTGATTGAAATTTCATAAGAAGATCCCGTCGCAACGAAAAATGCCTTTGTTTTCATGGTTGCCACTCTAGTTGACGTATCACGTCTGTGACACTATCTCCCCTATTTCGCGATAATACAAAACGAGCTGACCTTCTTTGTACATTTTCGATGTCATCCGTCAGTCCCACCTGATGCGGATCCCACACCGCACAGCAATACTCCAGAATATGGCGGGCAAGCGTGGTGTAAGCAGTCTCTTTAGCTGACCTGTAGCACCTTCTAAGTGTTCTGCCAATGAATCGGAGTCTTTGGTTTGCTCTACCCACTATATTATCTATGTGATCGTTCCAATTTAGGTTATTTGTAATTGTAATCCCTATGTATTTAGTTGAATTTACAGTCTTCAGATTTGTGTGACTTATTGAAATTTAGCTGATTTCGTTTAGTACTCATGTGAATAACTTCACACTTTTCGTTATTGCCGGCGGTGTGGCCGAGCAGTTCTAGGCGCTTCAGTTTGGAACCGCGCGACCGCTACGGCCGCAGGTTCGAATCCTGCCTCGGACATGGATGTGTGTGATGTCCTTAGGTTAGTTAGGTTTAAGTAGTTCTAAGTTCTAGATGACTGATGACCTCAGATGTTGAGTCCCATAGTGCTCAGAGCCATTTGAACCATTTTTCCTTATTCAGGGTCAATTGCCACATTTCGCACCATACGGATATCTTATCTAAATCATTTTGCAAGTCGTTTTGATCATCTGATGACTTTACAAGACGGTAAATGACAGCATCACTGATGTGTTGGCAAATGTGCCAACACCTTGTAGATAGAAGGAGGCTGAAATGCACGCTATCTAACGCAGACGGGCGTGAATTCTGGAACAGGATAAGTAGTGAATTCTAATAAGAAAAGTGTGCAGCTCCTCGAATACTTAACTTTTATTTATCCTTGTTGTGAATACAACGTTCTTGATGAGACATTTCATACGATCACTATCAAACTATGTAAGGCTAATGGCGCCTTGCTAGGTCGTAGCCATGGACTTAGCTGAAGGCTATTCTAACTGTCTCTCGGCAAATGAGAGAAAGGCTTCGTCAGTGTAGTCGCTAGCAAAGTCGTCGTACAACTGGGCGAGTGCTCTTCCGTATCTCGCGACCTGCCTTGTGGTGGCGCTCGGTCTGCGATCACACAGTGGCGACACGCGGGTCCGACATGTACTAAATGGACCGCGGCCGATTTAAGCTACCACCTAGCAAATGTGGTGTCCGGCGGTGACACCACAATCACATGCAAACAATCCATGACGGCTATTCAGATTGCCTCCTATTTCGTTAATATAGATCAGAAACAATAGAGGGCCTATAACACTTCCTCGGGGAACACCGGATATTACTTCTGTTTTATTCGATGACTTTCCGTCTATTACTACGAACTACGACCTTTCTGACAGGAAATCACGAATCCAGTCGCACAACTGAGGCGATACTTCGTAGGCATGCAGTTTGGTTAGAAGACGCTTGTGAGGGACGGTGTCGAAAGCCTTCTGGAAATCTAAAAATATGGAATCAATTTGACATTCCCTGTCGAAAGCACTTATTACTTCATGAGTATAAAGAGCTAGTTGTGTCTCGCAAGAACGATATTTTCTGAATCCGTGCTGACTAATTATCAATAAATCGTCTTCTTCGAGGTACTTCATAATGTTCGAATACAGTATATGTTCCAAAACCCTACTGCAAATCGAAGTTAGTGATACAGGCCTGTAATTCAGCTTATTACTCCTACTTACCTTTTTGGGTATTGGTGTGACATGAGCAATTTTCCAGTCTTTAGGTACGGATTTTTCAGTGAGCGAGTGGTTGTATATAATTGCTAAATATGGAGCTATTTTATCAGCATACTCTGAGAGGAACCTAACTGGTATACATTCTTGACCGGAGGCCTTGCCTTTATTAAGTGATTTAAGCTGCTTTGTTACACCGAGGATATCTACGTGTATGTTTCTCCTCTTGGCAGTTGTTCTTGATTGGAATTCAGGAATATTTACTTCGTCTTCTTTAGTGAAGGAGTTTCGGAAAACCGTGTTTAATAACTCTGCTTTAGTGGCAATGTCATCAGTGACTTCATCATTGTTATCTCGCAGTGAAGGTATTGGTTGCGTCTTTCCACTGGTGTGCTTTATGTATCACCAGAATCTCTTTGGGTTTTCTGCCAAATTTCGAGACAGAATTTCTTTGTGGAAATTATTAAAAGCATCTCGCATTGATGTACACGCCATATTTCGAACTTCTGTAAAACTTTGCCAATCTTGGCATACTACACTCCTTTCATACTAATAATACACAAATGTCTAACAAAACCTTGCACTCTTCGTATCTGACGATCAGATCTGATGATGCTGTAAAGCAAAACAAGTCATAAGGAGAGAAAAATAAAGAAACTTTGCGACGAAGACAATAAATAGATCTGAGGCAAATGTGGTCGTAGTAGACCCCTTGAAGGAATTCCTGTCTAAAACAAAGCAAATAATTTTGAAACAGCAAATGTTCGTTTCAAAATACTAGAAAATGTTTGTGGTTTTCTTTTTCTTTCGTTCAACGAGGACCATGGCATCGACGAACAGATCTTGCGCGGTTAGTAGGATTCGAGATGCCCGACAAATTATTGCCGATCCGGTACGCATTTGTCACAAACTTAAGAGTTTAGCTGCGACAAGACTGAATATTGTTATTGTTATTCTGAATGGTATTTATTGAATGATCATTTGACTGTTTATTACATCTGAGAATATTTCGTAATTAGTCATTTTAGTCTATAAAAAATGAACCAAGTGTACAAAGTATGTTTTGAAAACAGGTATATATTTTCTATAAATCATTAAAAAATCAGCTAAGAGCGTTATCACATAAAGAAAAATTTTCCTTCCTCCAGGTCTGAAAGGGTTAATACATTTTCATGGCTACATTGATTCGTTGAACATCGTAAGGGGCTGCCGCTTGTGTGATTCAGAATAACAAGCAATCAGCTAAACTGGCCAGCGAGAATATGCACGTATTGTGTAGTCTACGGCATATAATTTTACAAAGGCGTACACATTCTCGGTCAGTGACTGTCTCAAAACAGTCGTTGTGGGTATAATTTAATACACTGATATTCGAAGCAGGGGACATCTTCACTTCCAAGAGATTTAAGTTTGTCTGTGACTAGTGGTTATGCGTGATTCCAGTCTTACTGCTTGGGTGATGGTAGGAGTGATTACTAACACTGAAAGTAATTGCTAACAGCGAAAGATAAATAAAGTAATTTTCCTTCAAATATAATGGAGAACGTCTTGGAAGGCTCTTCCTCGAATCTTACGTGATAAAGCAATGATTTAGGTGCTACTTATGGTTCGGATCGTTGTCAGAAACATTCGACACCTGAGGTGTTCCTTCGGTGTAAATCACAGTCATGGCGGAATTGCTTCCACTTACCGTAAAGCCGCAGTAAGAAGTGCACAGCGCAATGTCGCAGCTTACGCAATACTTTCCCAGGTTCGTTTCAGAAACGTGGACGGTCTGAACTTGCCAAGCATACACAGCCGGCGCCGTAGTAACGTCCCACTGAGCGAGAAACGACTTGGGGCGACGCGCGCGTGGCAGGCAGCAAGCAGGTTGTTCCCCTCAGGTGTCGCCCACAGGCGCCGCCCACCCGCAGTCGGCTAGGCCCACGTCATGGACTGCAGCGTTCGGGCGATTTCGATCGCGGCTGTCGAAAACGGCGCTCCCTCTTGCACTCACTGGACAGCGTCTTCAGACGCGGACACGTGGCTCGTGGGCAACAGTATTACCGAAAAATCAAAAATAACCATTACAGTATTCAGTTGCACGTGGAATGTAGCGAACCAACCACATCCGTGTATGTTTGTGGTCACGAACTGCTGTGCACTGTGTAATGTAACGGACTACTGAAACTACCGATACCACCGGCTGGCGAGGTGTGCGGTGCCGTCAATCAACTTGAAGGAGCAAGTGAACTTTAACTACGTAAACATAAACATATTATTATTTTGTTATAAAACTGTTAATATGAGGACAATAATGAGATATATTGCCACAGAACTATATTATAAACACTTTTCATTTGTCATACTATGTTTTTCATATATGTATACGTGCGATGTGTAAAATATCGATGTACAACCAAGGTTGGGAGTACTGCACAGTTTGTAAGCTCTGTGAACAGGAGCCGGTTGTTGGCGGGTGTAGAGACAATGGGCGGTTGGTGTTGAGACGTCTTGTAATATGTTTTCTTTGAAAAGGTCAAGGATAGAGGGGACGAAATGATGCATCGGAAAAGCTGTTACATTGAAACTTATTGAATATCGTCACGATCTGCATTTTATAAAATAAAAGTTGGAAGTTAAAATATGTGTCAGGTTTTACGCAGCAGAATACACACGCTGGACCTCAAAATGATTTAACAAACAGCGTATGGCGAGATTCATCACTAGACCACGAGCGTGCAACAACGACCAATAAAGGTAAGTAAGTTATATTACTCTAAATCCAAATTGTGATGATACCTTTCTTTCTCCATGTCTTCAACCCTGTATGTACTCTGTTGTTAGAGTGAACAGCGTGACGGGGACTTGTGGTCGACTAGGCACACCAGGGAGACCACACAGGTTTAAAATGATACTTTGTAGCTTAATATACTACTACTGATAATAATTCATATTCGTCACCAGGAGAAAGAGGTGCATTATAACTGCCACATTCATTTGCTGATATTTTTTGACTGATCTGCTCAGAGTGCCGTCTTGGACCCACTGGAACACCTCTGGGATGAGGTAGAATGTTGACTACAGACCCTGGCCTCCAGCATCACTACCTTCCCTGGTTTCGGCTGTTGGGGAAGAAGGGGTTGCTATGCCTCCATAGACATTCACAAACTTTATGAAAAGCTTCCTCAGCAAAGTTCAAGCCATTACCAAGGCGAAGGGTGGACACAGCCCACAGTAATTCCCACTAATAAGCGCTCAAACACTTTGCATCAGATGAAAGTTACACTTATATTAGTTGTCTGACGTCACTTTACCTCTGAGAAGATAGGACGCAGATGTCGATTAATACGGTAGGGAGGGAGAACTGCAGGACCGCTCCATCTCATAACCACATCGACACTTGGAATGTACACTACCGAAACAGAACCATCTGCACACCACTAATGCGGAATTCACCTCCAGATAGAGACGGGCCCGCCACAGTAAAAGGTGGCGGGGATTACCGTCTTGTCAGTACGCAAGCAGAAACGTAAGATGGGTCGGTCAGGAAAGCTCAATGGCTTCGAAAGTGGACTAGTCACTGGATGTCATTTCGGTTACAAATCCATCACGGACATTTCAGCTCTTTTAACGCCACCCAAGTCGACTTTTGATGATGTGACGTGGAGTCGAAGCGCAAATGAACAAGGAAAGGAAACCAAGACTAAACAGACATCATGCTCTGACGCAGACGGACCGCCGAGCACTGCCGAGGGTGGTTGTAAAAAGTCACTTGAAATCAGCGAAAGGAATCAGCCGTGAGATCCACAGTGCCACTAGTAGTCCAGTTAGCACAGTGAGTCTGCATAGGGTTTTAAAAAAGTATCAGGTGCTGCATACACATACGTGCTCCGCAAACCAAAGTGCGGTGCACGGGGTATGGTATCTTGTAACACTAATAATTTCCTCTCCTGTTTCTGTAGTCAGTGCTAAGACAAGCTAGAAGCAGTGTAAAGATCGACACCTCTGGATTGGATGGCTGGAAGCGAGTAATCTGGAGTGATGAATTATCCTGAAACCTGTGCAAATCAGACGTATGTGCCCGCGTCTGGCCAGTCCCTGGAGAAGGTCGCCTGCCGTCATACGTTGCGGCAACAATGAAGTACAGAAGCCGGCCAGTGTGGCCGAGCGGTTCTAGGCGCTTCAGTCTGGAACCGCGCGACCGCTACGGTCGCAGGTGCGAATCCTGCCTCGGGCATGGATGTGTGTGATGTCCTTAGGTTAGTTAGGTTTAAGTAGTTCTAAGTTCTAGGGGACTGGTAACCTCAGGAGTTAAGTCCCATAGTGCTCAGAGCCATTTGAACCATTTCGAGTACAGAGGAGGTGGTGTTTCGGTATGGGAGTGTTTTTCATCGTTAGGGTGTGGTCCCCTTATTGCACCTAAGGAAACGTTAAATGCCCAAGGATATGGACACTTTGTACAGCGTTTTGTACCGTGTACAGTAGAGAAACAACTCGAAGATGATGGTTGGTTTCAGCCTGAGTATGCGTCCTGTCATACAGCAGCTTCTGTGAGGTAATTATCTGTAGACAGTAAGCATCTTAAAATGGGCTGGTCTACCCAGAGCCTCGATATGGACCCAATGGAACGCCATTGAGATCACTTAGAGCGTCGTCTTCGCTCTAGGCCCCTGTGACCAGCGTGAGTACTTTCCCTGTTTCGACTCTTGAAGGAGACTGGGCTTACATTATTCAACAGACATTCGGAGAAAGTGTCCCCAGCATAGATGAAGCCGTCATAAAGGCGAAGGGAGAATATACTGCATATTACTGTCCACTAACAAATGACCGCATACTTTTGATCAGATAGTGTGTAAGCGCACATATCCTGCGGCTTACCAATAATGCTTTTAATTATTAAAATATTTAGTAAATTTTAAGTCCTGAAACTGTGATCAGTTGTTCATCTTTGCTACTGTAAACACATCTCTTCAAACAAGTGTCCATAGCCATTAAGATATACATTTTGGTGCACATGTTTACTAGATAATTTTTTTCTTGTTTTAGTCCATGCTACCTGCTCCCAAAAGATGGAAAGCAGAAAGCTTCCAGCAGAAAATGTTCACTGTCGGAGGTATCAGAACAGTTTTCGTAAACTTCCGATTCTGTCTTTCTGGTAAAGGGCCCCTTAGTTCAAAATGGTACAGTTACCCTTCTCCACTATCCCTCAAAGTCCATAACATCAATACGGAATCACCATGTAAATGAGTTTCAGTCAGAGTTTTTCTGTTAGATGCTTAGTTTAGGCTGGCCTGTCTGAAAATGCGTAAACAAAAGGAGCTGCATGTCCTCTCACATATGCAGTGACCCTATACCACTTTGTAGTGAAATGCACAAATGTGCATGAATACAAGTCCCGTGGCGCTGTTATGTTTGGGTTAAAGTAGTTAATAAATAACACTTACGAAAATGAGCCCCCCCCCCCCCCCCCACACACACACACACACACTGTGACGACAGGAGTAACAGCACTGAACTTGTCCAAAAGATTGGACGAATGGAACCTTTCTTCCCGTCGCCACCATAGTCTGGGACGGTGGTTATGATTGGTAGTGCACAACCACGATTCATCGCTAAAAAGAATGCGACGCCATGCATCAACAGTCCCTGCTTCCAAGTCACAGCAGCACTCCAGACACAGCCGCTTGTGCTAGCCTGCTGTCCAACCTACACACAGTATGGTAATTCCTTGGTCCGGCTGCTGCAAGTGCCAGAACAATGGCGTGGGACACCTCAAAATGTTGCATGGAGTCGTTACGTGTTCCCAGAAGACAAGTGCAGTTGCGAAAGGTTAAGATGTGCTTGGTGCACAATACGGTGATCCCCACCACCTTGATTACGAGTATACCGGTTATCACGCAGCCTAACATCACGCCACTGTCACATTCGAATGCCCCACAAATCTGGATACTGCGCCATTTGACCGGCCGACTAAAAGGAGATCCGCAGGGAAGCAACTTCCAACCGTCAGATGAGAATGAAGCTGTCTCTCAGAAGTACGTGGGATCTCAGCATCTGACGCTGTTACCGTAATTTATGTACCCTTATAGGCCAGCTAACAACACTGATGCACTCTGGTTGGAATTCTGCTTGTTACAGACAGCTACAACTCTAATCATTTACATATCCGCCGACGGTATGTACGAGTGGGAAGTTACGTTGATATCCGCTGGGCCGTTAGAGGCTCCATGTCACGGATTTCGCTGATCCTCCCTCCTGAATTCGAGTCCTCTTTCGGGTATCGGTGTGTTGATGTGTTGTGTGTGTGTGTGTGTGTGTGTGTGTGTGTGTGTGTGTGTGTGTGCGTTTTGTTCTTAACATAAGTTAGTTTAAGTAGCGTTTCAGTCTAGGGACCGGTGACCTCAGCAGTTTGGTTCCTTAGGAATTCACACACACATTTATGTTGACATCCGACCATGTCTTTTGGGTGTTTCACTAGCTTTGTCAGGCAGTGTAAATTGATATTGGGTATTTCAAAATTCTCACCAGTTACACTAAGTGCCTTTGAATGAAATGGAATGAGGAGTAAGGTGAGCTGTTAGTCTGACACTAAATACTGGACCGGCCATTATCAAAGACAACTTTTAATATTTGTGGAAACAAGATACTGCAACCTTCGGATTATAACAAGCAATGAGAAGTCCTACGGTTATTCTATGCAGGACGCTCGAAGACCTCCCACCAGCAACGCAACTGCTGTTTTGCGTGGTAGGTTTCCTCGCGCGCCCACGGAGACAGTGCTTGGTTTAAACGTGAAAGCTGCTACGCTATTGGTTCTTCTGTACCGGGGGAGTACCTCGAGTGTGATACATACTGCAAAACAGAATGAAAGAGTAATGACGTTCTTGTGGCAACGAAAACGACGTAGCAGCTCGGCGCGGCCGTACAGCAAGTACGTACGTCACCTGTGCTTTACGTCCGCTGTGTAAAACTCCGAGGGATATGCACACGAGCGTACGACTTCGGAGGCCAGCACAAGAAGCTGGGCTAGGTGGACGAGTTAATAATGCAGCACGCATTCGCTACGTATAGGATAGGCCACGGAGGGGCGCCTAGCGCTCTTCTTGGCGGAGGGGGGGGGGGGCAGGAGGAGGGCTTTCCCTCGTCCCCCCCCCCCCTCCCCGCGCCCTCCTTCTGCCAGCAACACCCGATGTAAATATTTGAGGTCGGAAGCAGCCGGCCGTCCGGCGCGTGACCCGACTGCAGAACCAGCGGCCATCCCTCCCGTGACGTCTACCGGCTGTTCCAGTGCGACACGACCTGACGTCTCTTAGGGTCTGTACGCGGTAGGTCAGAAATGAGCTCCGTGTACCCGTCTTAAATTCGCCAGCGAGTCCTACTACGTTCTCTCCAAACTCGCTGTCTCTGTACTCGGAAACTCCAGTCGCCGGTCTCCATCGCTGACCGTTTAACAGAAAACATGGCCGGATGCCCTTGGTGATGCAACCACTTCCCCCTGGGATGGTGTTTTCTAAATGTTTGCGATTCGTGTAAATGGGATGGTGTATCGGTATCACACCGGTATTCACTTTGTGGGACGTGTGAAACCACCTAAACACCACATACAAGCCGGCTGGCACCATAACTGTTGTCGTAGCCACACTATGCTATACAGATGGGTCAATATATACTACTGGCCATTAAAAATGCTACACCAAGAAGAAATGCAGATGATAAACGGGTATTCATTGGACAAATATATTATACTAGAACTGACATGCGATTACATTTTCACGCAATTTGGGTGCATATGTCCTGAGAAATCAGCACTCAGAACAACCACCTCTGGCCGTAATAACGGCCTTCATACGCCTGGGCATTGAGTCAAACAGAGCTTGGATGGCGTGTACAGGTACAACTGCCCATGCAGCTTCAACACGATAACACAGTTCATCAAGAGTAGTGACTGGCGTATTGTGACGAGCCATTTGCTCGGCCACCATTGACCAGACGTTTTCAGTTGGTGAGAGATCTGGAGAATGTGCAGGCTAGGGCCGCAGTCGAACATTTTCTATATCCAGAAAAGCCCGTACAGGACCTGCAACATGCGGTCGTGCATTATCCTGCTGAAATGTAGGGTTTAGCAGCGATCGAATGAAGGGTAGAATCACGGGTCGTAACAAATCTGAAATGCAACGTCCACTGTTCAAAGTGCCGTCAATGTGAACAAGAGGTGACCGAGAAGTGCAACCAATGGTACCCCATACCATCTTGGCGGGTGATACGCCAGTATGGCACTGACGAATACACGCTTCCAATGTGAGTTCAACGCGATGTCGCCAAACACGGATGCGACCATCATGATGCCGTAAACAGAACCTGTATTCATTCGAGAAAATGACGTTCTGCATTCGTGCACCCAGGTTCGTCGTTGAGTACACCATCGCAGGCGCTCCTGTCTGTGATGCAGCGTCAAGGGTAGCCGCAGCCATGGTCTCCGAGCTGATAGTCCATGCTGCTGCAAACGTCGTCGAACTGTTCGTGCACATGGTTGTTGTCTTGCAAACGTCCCCATCTGATGACTCAGGGATCGAGACGTGGCTGCACGATCCGTTACAGGCATGCGGATAAGATGTCTGTCATCTCGACTGCTAGTGATATGAGGCCGTTGGGATCCAGCACGGCGTTCCGTATTACCTTCCTGAACCCACCGATTCCATATTCTGCTGACAGTCATTGGATCTCGACCAACGCGAGCAGCAATGTCGCGATACGATAAACCGTAATCGCGATAGGCTACAATCCGACCTGTATCAAAGTCGGAAACGTGATGGTACGGATTTCTCCTCCTTACACGGAGCATCACAACAACGTTTCACCAGGCAACGCCTGTCAACTGCTGTTTGTGTATGAGAAATCGGTTGGAAACTCTCCTCATGTCAGCACTTTGTAGGTGTCGCCACCGGCGCCAATCTTGTGTGAATGCTCTGAAAAGCTAATCATTTGCATATCACAGCATCTTCTTCATGTACGTTAAATTTCGCGTCTGTAGCACTTCATCTTCTTGGTGTAGCAATTTTAATGGCCAGTAGTATACATTCAGAAAGTAAGGTCCTATGGAGTGCGAAAAATCCGATGAAGCTTTGCACAGATGCATTGGCCAGTGCGCCTAGTATGCCTGTCGATCGCGTCATGTCGTTCTTTTCAGTTCTGAGCATACAGTGAGCATGTAAAGATACTTAGAACAATAGTGTCTCCCTCCAAGTATGAGCGCCTGATGTTAGATTTCGCCTGATGTCATGCAGCCTACATATCATAGCTGTCATGCATTTCCTTCTGCATGACAATTCTCAGCCGCACTCTGCAGGGGCAATGATGATGCTCCTGCAGTGTTTTCGCTGCTCACATAAACCACTGGCTATGAAGAGAATATTCTGGCGCAGACAACGAGCTGTAGACCAGCGTAGATAATTGGAAGCACAGGAGGCTGCCTTCTACGACAAAGGTACTGGAAAGTTGGTGCAACGCTACGACCAATGTCTAAATCGGAGCTACGACTATGTACAGAAGTAGCTGGAGGGTACAGCTAACTGCTGCTGTGATTTTCACAGAGGTCTCCATTTTGCGTGAGATCGGACCTAACTTTCCGAATAGGCCTCGTATTAAGTGATCGTTTTCTCTCTCACACCGTTTTTTTTAGTCATCTTCTGACTGGTTTGATGCGGCCAGCCACGAATTCCTCTCCTGTGCCAACCTGTTCAACGGAAAGTAGCACTTGCAACGTACACCCTCAATTATTTGTTGGATACATTCAAATCTCTGTCTTCGTGTATACTTCTTGTACTCTACAGCTCCTTCTAATACCATGGAAGTTATTCCCTGATGTCTTAATAGATATCCTATTATCCTCTCCCTTCTCCCTGTCAGTGTTTTCCACGTATTCCTTTTCTCTCAGAATCGACGCAGATCCTCCTCATTCCTTACCTAATCAGTCCAAATGATTTTCAACTTTCGTCTGTAGCACCACATCTCAAATTCTTCGATTCTCTTCCGTTCCAGTTTCGCTACCGTGCAATGTTGTGGTCCAAATGTACATTCACAAAAATTTCTTTCTCACATTAAGGAATGTTTTTGGTCAGAAAAGCCCTTTTTGCTTGTGGTCTGCTTTTCTTGTCCTCCTTGCTCCGTCCGTCATTGGTTATTTTGCTGTGTAGATTGTAGAATTACTTAACTTCATCTACTTTGTGACCATCAATTCTGTTGTTAAGTCTCTTGAAGTTCTGATTTCAGCTACTTCCCATTACTTTCGTCTTTCTTCGATTTACTCTCAGTCCATGTTCTGTACTCAGTAGACTGTTCGTTCCATTCAGCAGGTCATGTAATTCTTCACTTTCACTCAAGACAGCAATGTCATCATCGAATCGTATCATTGATTTCCTTTCATCTTGAATTTTAACCTTTCTTTTATTCCCGTCATTGCTTCTTCGATGTGCAGATTGAACAGTAGGGGCGAAAGACTACATCCTTGTCTTCACCCTTCTCAATCGGAGCTCTTCGTTTTTAATCGTCCACTCTTATTATTCCTTCTTGGCTCTTGTGCATATTGTATATTGTCCCTCTCTCCCTATAGCTTACCCTATTTTTCTCAGAATTTCGAACATCTCACACCATTTTACATAGTCTAACGCTTTTTCGCGGTCGACAAATCCTATGATGGTGTCTTGGTTGTTTAGTCTTGCTTCCATTATCAGCCGCAACGTCGGAATTGGCTCTCTGGTGCCTTTACCTTTCTTAAAGCCCAACTGATGGTCATCTAACACATCTGCAGTTCTCTTTTCCATTCTTCTGTATACTTTGCTTGTTAGCAACTTGGATGCATTAGCTGTTAAGCTGATCGTGCGATAATTCTCGCACTTATCAGCTATTGCAACCGTCAGAATTGTGTGGATGTGATTGTTATTAACGCTTAAAACGATGTAAATGAAGGTGAGGCAAGTAGTTTAATGTAAGACCATGGGTCCACAAATGTCGGGAAATACTTCAAAAGTAAATGACGAACGTGGAGCATGTGACGTCGCCAGATGACGTAACTCGCTGCACGTGCAGTGGTGGAGCCTATTGATCTATCGCACCTGATCACCCCTACAGAATTCAAATATTCACATCGGGGGCTCAGGATTCGAGTCTTGCTTCTGGCAGGCAGCAATATTCTTTTGCTATGCTTTGAGCAATTATGATTTTACATTGAAGTAAGACTTATTATTTACTTAACGGTCTCGCGGTCTCCGCTGGTTAACTGGAGGGTACAGAACTGCAGATACCTATCGTATTGCGTCACAAGTAAATAACTAAAAAGTTCCGAATTGCATCGCTAACAGTAAATAACCTGCGCGTTCTTTACTAAATAAAGTCGGTAAACAAGGAGAAAGAAGGGACAGAAGGAAAGAAACACAAAATTGTAACAGTTTTCGCATGGTTCCAGCGGGGAGAGTAATTGTGCAACTTCTACTTTTACAGCAGATCACATTTCCAAAAAGTGTTCGAAAAAAGAATAGCCTAGCTCATTCACTTTTTTGGTATTTCCCGACATCTGGGACCCCACGTGTCTTACATTAAATTACTTGTTTCAGCGTTACCTGCATCGCTTCTGGGGTTTTTAAACGTTAGTAAGAATCACCCTATATGATATTTCAGAAACGGTGGTCAATATTCACGGACATGAATGCAATGATTATTAGAAACAAATAATTCAAATAAACGTGGGCTCTAAAACTCATACCTTGAGAGCTGTGAGCAATTCTTGATCTTCGATGTTTTGAGACAAATCTCTTCACAGATCTCTTTTACTACAAGCTCTTTGCCTTCCATATTTTGGGAAGTGGTAGTATGGACGAAAACAAAAATGGTTCAAATGGCTCTGAGCACAATGGGACTCAACTTCTGCGGTCATTAGTCCCCTAGTACTTAGAACTACCTAAACCTAACTAACCTAAGGACATCACACACATCCATGCCCGAGGCAGGATTCGAACCTGCGACCGTAGTGGTCTCGCGGTTCCAAACTGCAGCGCCTAGAACCGCACGGCCACTTCGGCCGGCTCGAAAACAAGAATATATATATATATATATATATATATATATATATATATATATATATATATATATGTGTGTGTGTGTGTGTGTGTGTGTTACTGGCCAAACCCGATTTTAGAATGTATTAGTCTCGCCTAGGACAAACTCGTTCATCCTGTTACCGATAGGATAAAACAGTTTAGCCCAGATCGAATGAGTTTATCCTAGTTAGAATTTACGTGCTTTAGGATAAACTGGTACGTCCTAGTCTGAACTAATTTTGGCTAGTCGGAACGCATGTCGCTGCCTGTCTCCGAATCATCTCTGGCTCGCCCCTCGCGCCTCTCAACCGCTCTTCGCTCGCACTGTTCATTGTTTTGAACGGTATTTTGCATGGACAAGTGTGCATGTTAAGTTTCTGGTTACGTTTAAAAGAGTTTATTATAATCTGAGTATAATTATTGTGAGTCGTTTCATCGTGGATGAGCCGTCATGTAGTCGACAAGCCAATCAAAAGCTGTGGAGAGAAAAGTTTCTAGAGGAAATTTTGCAGAGTGAAAACAAAAAGCTCCTCATTAGAATGTGTTATCTATAGACGAATATGCGGATTTGGTTAAACAAGTAGAAGACGCGGAAAAGTAGGAAAAAAGAACATCATTACAAAAAACAAGGCGGAAACGGTGCTGTTTTGAAAACTGACGATGTGAAAAAACTCATTGCGCAGCGTGAAGGGAATATAAAATACTTTGTTCCAATTGATGAACTTTATGATGTGATTGATGCGGCTCATGTAGCTGTGGGTCATGGTGGTCGCGATAGGATGTTAGCCGAACCATCAAAAAATATGCCAATATCACAAAGGAAATGATATGCATCTATTTATTTTTGTGTGATGTTTTTCAACAAAAGAAGGCAAAAAAGAAAAGAGGGCTAGTTTCAAAGCCAATTCTCCATTCGGAAATGAATAGCAGTTGCCAAGTCGATTTTATTTATTTCCAAATACCACCAGAAGGAAATTTAAAATTCATCTAGTTTACCAAGACCTTCTCATAAAATTTGTTCCCCTTTGTTCATTAACATCAAAGAGTGCTTAAAAAAGTGGCTTATCATTTGAATGACATATTCCTAACTGTAGGGGCGCCGTGCATTCTTCAATCTGATAATGGCAGAGAACTTGTCAATAAAGTTATAAGTGAATTCGCAAATCTTTGGTTGTTGTTATTGTTGTTGTGGTCTTCAGTCCTGAGACTGGTTTGATGCAGCTCTCCATGCTACTCTATCCTGTGCAAGCTTTTTCATCTCCCAGTACCTACTGCAACCTACATCCTTCTGAATCTGCTTAGTGTATTCATCTCTTGGTCTCCCTCTACGATTTTTACCCTACACGCTGCCCTCCAATACTAAATTGGTGATCCCTTGATGCCTCAGAACATGTCCTACCAACCGATCCCTTCTTCTGGTCAAGTTGTGCCACAAACTTCTCTTCTCCCCAATCCTATTCAATACTTCCTCATTGGTTATGGATGGGAACTGAAAATTTTGCATGGAAAACCAAGGTACAGCCAAAGTCAGGGTTCTGTTGAACGTGCCTCCCAAGACATTGAAAATATGATAAGTTGTTGATTAAAGGACAACAATTCGACGAAGTGGTCGGAAGGATTAAGGTATGTCCAATTCATGAAAAATCGAGGTTAGCACTCTAGCATAAAACAATCACCTTACAAAACATTATTTGGAATCGAACCTAGAGTAGTACTTTGCACTTCCTCGTTGCCTCAAGAAATAATAAATGACACTCAGGATGAAGGTGACCGAAGGAAGGCAATCGAAGATGACAGCAGTACTGAACAGTAGAAGACAGTGATGATGATAACATTGTGAAAATTGACACAAACGGCATTCAAAATACTAGAAAAATTGCGACAGAAAATTTAAAAAACAAGCTAAAAGAATGAAAGCTTCCTCTGACAAATCCCATCCACCAGCTGGCATTGGATACAACGTAACCATACCTATTCCAGATGCAGATAAAGGCAGAGGTGACTTTCGAAACATAATTGGAGTAATACTTCAAAAGACTGATGAGGGCCTCTACAAAGTTGGCACCAAACATGGTGTTCTTCAAAAATATTATTGCAGGTACAATTTTGTTAAAATTTTCCATAATTTTTTGTAATAAAATTTTAAATAGTATTTGTTTTAACATCTTTTTTAATGTTTTAGAAGTGATTTCGACGTCTGCAGTCAGAAATTTTTAGATGTGGGAGATATTAACCAGGATATTGAAATATCTTTAAGGGCTGCAGCGACAAAACATTCTGTTGGATCAGGGCAAGGCTTCATGAAATGCAGTTGCATGAAAAACTGTACAACAAACAAATGCAATCGCAAGAAAAACAAAGTACTCTGCAATTCTAAGAGCCACCAAAGTAAACCTTGCAAAAATAAGTAAATAAGCAAACTGCAGATAAGGTAATTTCCATGGATGGAAATGTGTAAGTTGATCTAGTGATAGATGTGAAATTAAATAAATTTATTGAATTATATTGACTATTTTATTGCTATTCCTTTATTCAGTTTACTTTGAAAAGCTTATAGAAGATACAAACTAGGTGAAATTAGTTAAACTAGGACGTACCAGTTTATCCTAAAGCATGTAAATTCTGACTAGGATAAACCGACTCGACCTAGGCTAAACTGTTTTATCCTATCGGTAACAGGATGAACGAGTTTGACCTGCGTGAAACTAGTTCATCCTAAAATCGGGTTTGACCGGTAATATATATATATATATATATATATATATATATATATATATATATATATGTGTGTGTGTGTGTGTGTGTGTGTGTGTGTGTGTGTTTGAGAAATACATTTAAGGATATTACAGGGTAGGCTGTACTTAGAATTGTAAAGAAAAAGTTCGATACGTTGCACCGTTTCCGAGATAATTAGCATTAAAGTTATACAATCAGGCCGTTGGGAGTGCAAATTCAAGCGGCGCTCCAGATACAGTTACAGTCAGTTGTTCTCACAGAGAACGTTAGAGTGCCCGAGACAGCTCAGCCTTTGGCTCGGGTTCGATCCTTACTACCGTCCCATCAAATTTTAGTATTGCTCTCTTGTCTGGTTTTAGGGAGCCAAATAAAGAACACGTTTGGCAACACTGTCTGTGACGGGCAGGCTTGAATTTGCGCTCGCAACGGCCAGACTGTCTAACTTCAATGTTAATTAACTCGGAATCGGCGCAACGTATAGCATTCTTTTCTCTCAATTATTTTTCCTCACAAGTTAGCCTGCTTGTTTCTGGTGTTTCAACGGATATTTGAAGGAGTCAGCCCTATCAAACAGTGCTCATCAGGTCTTCCATGCGATGCCCATCAACGACGAAAAGCGTCAGTGTGTTTCCCATTACACACAAAATGATTTTTAAAGCTGAAATTTACGTGTGCATTCGGCAGAGTAGTCCCAGATTAGTGTAGCCCCAATATTTGCTTTATCAGTATGTGTTAACAGGGACAGTAAACACAAAGAATAAACAGCAATCCAGCAGCGATTAAGCATCGCTGCATACTTGGAGATAGCAGTCAGCACGGTACAGGGCAGTGTTGTCGCTCCTGGAGTACTGGGTAGTCTTCGAGTTTTGCTGTCTCTGTTAATACGGGGTGTTCAAAAGTCTCTCCACAGTGCAGTATGATTGTTCACCTGCCTGGATTACTTCCCTTCAATTGGACTCTCCCAACATTCCACTGTTGCGCTTATCTCCCCCGGTAGCTGAGTGGTCAGCGTGACAGACTGTCAATCCAAAGGGCCCGGGTTCGATTCCCGGTTGGGTCGGAGATTTTCTCCGCTCAGGGACTGGGTGTTGTGTTGTCCTAATCATCATCATTTCATCCCCATCGACGCGCAGGTCGCCGAAGTGGCGTCAAATCGAAAGACCTGCACCAGGCGAACGGTCTACCCGACGGGAGGCCCTAGCCACACGACATTCTATTCTATCTCAGCCAGAGTCAGTAGCATCGTTGGTGTGTGTCGTTACGTGTTGACGTGAACGTTTAAGTTTAGTTCCTTTGTTCGTTTGTTTCGTTTTTGTCACTGTTAAGAAGCTAAACATTGAAGAACATGTGTTTGTAGTCGAACGAGTGTTCAAAGCTTGCGGTAAATACACGGTCTCGTCAAACATTTAATTCCGTTTTCCCGGAGACAACACTCCCACATCGCGATACTGTGCGAGAGTTGATTAACAAATTTCGAAGTACGGGTTCAGCGACAGATGCACCGAGAAGTGGGCGTCCTAGCGCTTTGTCTGAAGATAAACTACTCGATATTTCCGATAAAATGTCCATGAGTCCGAACAAGTCAGTAAGAAAACTCGCCCAGGAAATCGATTTTAGTGTCAGAACGGCCCAAGCAGCTGTAAGGAAAAAATTAGAACTTTTCCCATACAAAGCGACAGTCGCGCAAGAACTGAAAATACTGATAATGGCAAGATACTGCATTATTGTCAATTGTTCAAAAATTTCTTCCAAGAAAATGGAAGGTATTTTCTTAATGAAACGTTTTTCACCGATGAAGCGTGGTTTCATTTATCCGGGTTCATGAACTGGCAAAATTCTCGTATCTGGAGTACTGCAGATCCACTGTGTATTCTTGAGGAACAACTTCATTCTGTGAAAATAGGAGTGTGGATTGCAATTTCTAGACGTCGGATTCTGGGTCCCATATTTTTGAACGAAACAATAAACGCACAACGATACTGCAGTGATATTCTGTACCCATTCATAGGAGAACTTGTGTTAACTGAAATACTCAATGGTTATTTTCAACAAGATGGTGCAACCGCGCATACAGCCCGCGTTTCAATGTCACTGCTTGCTGATGTTTTTGCTGATCGCATAAGGTTCCACAGGGACTTCGGTCTCCACGATTGCCTGGCCTAATACCACCTGGCTTTTTCTTCGGGTGTGCAGCGAAAGAAATTGTCTGTAAAAACCGTCCAAAATCCATCGATGAATTGAAAACTGCAGTATCCACTGTCATTGTTTCTGTTAGAAGAAATGTTACATCTTGTGTCTGGAAACATGATTAGGCGAATTGAATTGTGTATTCAACAACAGTGGGGACACTTTCAACATTTAATGCGAAAATTTGTAAGTAAAAATGAATATTCAATAAATTAATAACTTGTATTTCACTGAGTTTCATTTCGGTATATTCACTGTGCCACACGGCACGCGCGGCTAACAATCGTACGGCACTGCGGAGAGACTTTTTGAACACCCCGTACATATCAATAAAACAAGTATCACACTAGACTAATCTGGGATCACTCTGTTGAATGGGCACGTAAAATTCCTCTTTAAAAATCATTTCGTTTGTAATGGTAAACACACCGGCGCTTTCCGTCGACAACGGGGGTCGCGTGAAGGACTTGACAAGTGCTGTTTGTTCGAACTGACTCCAGCTGCACAATACCGGAACAAAATTTCAAGTATCTGCTGAAACACCAGAGAAAATTCGCCTGGAGACTCTAGGAGTGTGTGACTGTTTGAAAATTTCGGAGATAGTTGCAAATTTAGTAAACAAGAATACAACCATTGCACTGGACAAATTTTATGGTTTTTCTTCCGAAGCGTCACCCTTTCGAGACATCACTCTTCCTCTTTAAGAGAAAATATTCAATTGTATACGCTGCATTATTTAAGTTTCGTTTTACAGCCACACAAAACACAGCTTCATTAGAAGCCATCCGATTCTAAAGTATATCATTTTCGTTTTATCTGTGCTACACTACAAAAACCAGACTATGCGTTTCGTTACGGTGTTACACATATGCTAGGTTTAATAAGAGGAAACGAGTCGATGAACTGGAGGCGATCGCAACCACTCTGTTTTGATACTCGTCATATTTGCAGTAGAAAAACGGAAAGGTAGGAAGGCGGTATTGCACTGATATAAAAGTGGCATTTTGAATCCTTTTTGTATGCAACCCGCAATGAAGGATTCATATTTGCCCTTTTTCTGATCTCTATTGTGCAGCTAACAGCGGATGCCACTGACCCACCCCCCGCAACCCAGCGATTTGGCTAAATCATGTTACATTGCGGATGTCACTTGCGAAAGCTGGTACACAGCAGGCTCGCATGCGTTGTTCATTTTGCGTGAACAGAACGGTCTAAAATGAATACGCTGGGTTAGACAGCCTAAGGCATGCTACCCCCAAATGTACGCAGAGTGAGTAAATATTTCGGACTATAGTATTCGCTACATTATAGCGGATAATACAATGAATTTTATGATGAAGGGAAGTAATTTTTCATGTTTATAGCTTCCGAAATAGTACTCCGATCAAAATGAGAAACGATAAGATATAGGATGATTTTGTTAAATCAGCACAAACTTTATTAAACGATCCCTGAGAAGAAATGGAGCAACAGAAGGTCTTACCGACATATGGTGTCCCAAGTGAGGTATTTCCGCTTGGACGTAGTGTAAAATTCAGACGACCATGTGCAACATTCTCTGACAGCTGAGACCATCCGTATCACTTGCGATGTGTGCTGACCTTGTTACCTGCGGACCTGCCTCTGCGCTAGGATTCCTGTCATCCATCCTATTCACACGCGGAACAATCCCCGTTGGTGGCGGTATCTTTAACCTCGAAAACACCCACCTGTATGGTGACAGTGAACCATCAACACTGGTTCAGCCGCCGGCCACTGTGGCCGAGCGGTTCTAGACGCTTCGAATTCTGCCTCGGGCATGGTTGTGTGTGATGTCCTTAGGTTAGTTAGGTTTAAGTAGTTCTAAGTCTAGGGGACTGATGACCTCAGATGTTACGTCCCATAGTGCTTAGAGCCATTTGAACTGATTCAGCCTCAGTGTGTGGATGGGGATTATTGGCGACCACCTCGTGGGACAAGTCATCCTTCCACACCACGTCACAGGCAAAGCATATCTATACTTCCTGTGGGTGACTTCGCCTCCCCTGCTGGAAGACGTCCCTTTTGTAATACAGAGGATAAGGTGGCTAATACATGATGGTACTGTAGCTCACTGTCCTCTTGAGTTAAAACGTTAGTATAGACAGAGCATTTCCAATCGCCTGGTGTGTTCTCAAGCGTGGTGTTTATCATTGAAACACACAGTGCCAAAGGTCTTTCACATCCACCTTCAAGCTGGTATACCTCTCTTGGAACACCATGTGGTCGTATGACCCGTTTTACTCATTATCCTGTCAGGATTCGTTTCCTACAGTTTGTTCCCTTCAGCAAAACCACCCTATGTAAGAAAGTACCTGCTGAGGAATAGGCGGAAAATTTGCAAAACCGTTATTGAAATGAAAAATGCCAGTGTGCACTGCTACAATAAAGCTGATTTCGGAAGTAGCAAACGACAAAGACAAATGACTAAAATACAGGGAAATGACGGTCAGTTGTTCCTGGCAACCTAACAGGGAACATTTATTCATGTTTCTCTCTGATTAATAAGAGAAGGACAAAGCTTATGGCAATAAGTGCAAGAAAAGTAAGAACACAATGAAGTTTGGACGGAAAGCTACAGAATAAGTTAGTGCTTTCGGACATCTGGGAAGTACAATAGCGGACTACATGAGAAGTAACAAGGAGATGAAAACGTGTATAGCAATTGCCAAGAAGGTCATGTGGGTACATGGACAGGGACCTGAGGAAAAGATTTGCGAAGTGCTTTCTATGGAGCGTTGCATTATATGGAGCTGAGACACAGACACAGGGAAGAGGAAGAAAAAAGAATAGAAGCATTTGGGATGTGGATTTTGGCGAAGATGTAAGGGATAAAATGAGTACATAAAGTGAGAAATGAGGAGGCGTTAAGGGAAATGGGGGAGGAGAGTGAAATTTTAAAGGTTATCATGAGGAGGAAACACAATTGACTTGGACATGAGATGAGAAAGTTTATTGATGGATGCTGTGGAAGGAACGGTGAATGGGAAAAGAAGAAGAAGAAGAAACGCACAAGATAAGAGTTGCTGTATAGTATAAGGACAGCAAATAATCCTGAGAAAACGAAGAATATAGGAAATGACAGGCGTTGACAGCTACATGTGAAGACCTGCCCTTGGTCAGAACGCTGATGACAATGGTGATTGCTCTGATATTCTGTAAGTTTCGGAGCGAAAAACGTACGTACAGACAGAAACCATCAGCTTTTTGACAGTAACGCAGCAGGTACGAAAGTCTACTCCATTCTGTGAGAGAGCAGTTAGCAACTTAATGGAACTTGGTTAACGGATCACAGGAAACGCTCCTGTGCACCGTTGTAATTGTGTGAAAACTAGCGGCAAAGTGCGCCCGAGATCCGTGCGACGACTTGCTGGGAGGCTCAGCTGGTCGTTTCATCTCTCTCTCTCTCTCTCTCTCTCTCTCTCTCTCTGTATTTCTCATGGTTCACGCTCTGGCTTGTGAAACTTCAGAGGCACGAGCGCCCTGAGGAGCATTTCGCTTCTCACGACCGCAGCACTGCTCCGCCGGATCAGTAAATCCGGCTGTGGCACCGTTACTCGATGCGGGATGCGGCTTTCGCAGTCCCTCCGGTAGCAGTTTCACTAACGACGCTCACCCGGCAAATCGACTACAGCTGAAAACGATTCACACGACCACTAGGAGGAGTGGTTAATGACTGCTTCGTGCGACGGAGCGTCGATGTTGGAGTAGACAACGGGCGTATGCTTCCATTACGAAGGCGCGAAGTAAGTGTTAACTACAGAACGAAGGTAAAAATTAAACGGCCTGTCGTCTTCCAGGTCATCCAAGATATGGCGCTAGATTATGGAATCGCACACGGCTCTCAAGAAAACGCACCGGCATTTTGAACAGCTGCTTTTAGAGCAAAAAATAACAACTCGAAGATAAAAGTGACGACTGTATTGTAATGTAAGTCTCTTATTTGTGTGCGTATTTACGTACACGAGTATTTTTTCGTAAGTTTGGTTTGTCTTTTTCAGTACAAACAATATTACAGCAACTTCCTGGCAGATTAAAACTGTGTGCCGGACCGAGACTCGAACTGGGGACCTTTGCCTTTCGCGGAAAAGTGCTCTACCATCTGAGCTACCCAAGCACGACTCACGCCCCGTCCTCACAGCATTACTTCTGCCAGTACCTCGCCTCCTACCTTACAAACTTTACAGAAGCTCTCCTGCGAACCTTGCTGAGCTTCTGTAAAGTTTGGAAGGTAGGAGACGAGGTACAGGCAGAAGTAATGCTGTGAGGACGGGGCGTGAGCCATGCTTGCATAGTTCAGATGGTCGAGCACCTGCCCGCGGAAGGTAAAGGTCCCGAGTTCGAGTCTCGGTCCGGCACAAAGTTTTAATCTGCCTGGAAGTTTCATATCAGCGCACACTACGCTGCAGAGTGAAAATCTCATTCTGGAATATTACAGTAGTCAGAATTTAATAAATAGCTAAAGTGTATCTGTTTTATCTGAGTGTTTATAAGTACTATTGACGGTTTTACTTAAATTTCGATTATCTTCTTATCATCTGTCGTAAAAACTACACTATAAGATATCAGTAGATGTGATGTACATGTACAGGAAAGTAACTGAACACAATTTCAGGAAATCTGGAAACTTGTGGTAAGATTCTATGGGACCAAACCGCTGAGGTCATCCGTCCCTAGGCTTACATAGTACTTAATCTAATTTAAACTAACATACGCTAAGCAAAACACAGACACACACCCCATGTCCGAGGGAAGACTCGAACCTCCGACCGCGACGGGGGGAGGCGCGGCCCGAACGTGGCAGGGCGCCAATAAAACGTAGTCTTTGGTTAGCCTTTCCCACAACATTTTTTATGCGTTTCTTCCAATTTAAGTTGCTACAATTTCAAGAAAATTAGATGATACGTTTAGAGGAAAGACCTTCACAAATTGAGAAAGTCAAGTCAGTGACGTGTGATCCATCCCTGGCTCAGATACAAAAAGTTATTTGGCGTAACATTGATGCATAGGGCTGCTCAGAAAATGTAACAGATCTACTAAGGAGACTGCCTACACTACGCTTGTCCGTCCTCTTTTAGAATACTACTGCGCAGTGTGGGGTTATTACCAGATAGGACAGACAGGGTACATCGAATAAGTTCAAAGAAGGGCAGCACGTTTTGTATTATCGCGAAATATGGGAGAGAGTGTCACGGAAATTATACAGGATTTGTGCTGGACATCATTAAAAGAAAGGCGTTTTTCGTTGCGACGGAATCTTCTCACGAAATTCCAATCACCAACTTTCTCCTCAGAATAAGAATATATTTGTTGACACCGACCCATATAGGGAGAAACGATCACCACGGCAAAATAAGGGAAATTAGAGCTCGTACGGAAAGATATTGGTGTTCGTTCTTTCCGAGCGCTATACGAGATTGGAATAATAGAGAACTGTGATGGTGGTTCGATGAACCTTCTGCCAGGCACTTAAATGTGATCGGCAGAGTATCCACGTAGATGTAGATGTTGGATGTCCTCCTGAGGGATACCGCGCCACATTCTGTCCAATTGTCGCTTTAGATCCTTACAATTCCGAGCTGGCTGCTGGGTGCTGCCCATCATGCTCCGAACCTTCTGAACTAGAGAGAGGTCCGGCGACTTTGTTGGCCAAGGTATTGTTTGTCAAGTAAAAAGACAAGCATTGGAAACGCACGCTGCGTGCAGGTGGAGATTATCTTGCTCTTGACCCTTAACATAGACAAATGCGATGTATTGCGAATACATATAAAGAAGGATTCTTTACTTTAGATTACATGATAGCAGAACAAACACTGGTAGCAGTTACTTCTGTAAAATATCTGGGAATATGCGTACGGAACGATTTGAAGTGGAATGATCATATAAAATTAATTGTTGGTAAGGCGGGTGCCAGGTTGAGATTCATTGGGAGACTCCCTAGAAAATGTAGTCCAGCAACAAATGAGGTGGGTTACAAAACACTCGTTCGACTTATACTTGAGTATTGCTCATGAGTGTGGGATCCGTACCAGGTCGGGTTGACAGAGGAGATAGAGAAGATCCAAAGAAGAGCGGAGCGTTTTGTCACAGGGTTATTTGGTAAGCGTGATAGCGTTACGGAGATGTTTAGCAAACTCAAGTGCAGACTCTGCAAGAGAGGCGCTCTGCGCCGCGGTGTCGCTTGCTGCCCAGGTTTCGAGAGGGTGCGTTTCTGGATGAGGTATCGAATATATTGCTTCCCCCCTACTTATAACTCCCGAGGAGATCACGAATGTAAAATTAGAGATATTCGAGCGCGAACGGAGGCTTTCCGGCAGCCATTTTTCCCTCGAACCATACGCGACTGCAACAGGAAAGGGAGGTAATGACAGTGGCATGGAAAGTGCCCTCCGCCACACACCATTGGGTGGCTTTAGGAGTATAAATGTAGTTGTAGATGTAGAAATGTAAGCCAAGGATGGCTTGCCATGAAGGGCAATAAATCGTGGTGAAAAATATCCTCGACGTACCGCTGTGTCGTAAAGATCCTGCTATGGAATGAAAGGGACCCCAGACCAACACGTATGGCTATATGGTGCGCAACAGTCAGGCTGGTATCCCACTGCTGTCCAGGACGTCTCCACGCACATCTTCGCTGATCATCGGGACTCTCTTCAAAGCGGCACTCATCACTGGAGACTGTTCAACTCCAGTCAATGAGATTCCAGGCCGAAGACGTGTCTGGGAACGCCCCGGACAGTGGTGGGACAGCATACTGACTGTCGCTCTTCATACGGTCCGAAATCCAGGCGTGATGGTCCGGGTTGCCATTTCGTTTCATAGCAGCACCCCTTTGGTTATCATCCGCGGCACCTTTACAACAGAGGGTACGTCAACGATACTCTTCGCCCCATTTTGCTGACCTTAATGGCATGCCATCCTTGGCTTACATTTCAGCAAGATAATGCCCGTCCGCACACGGAGAGGGCTTCTGCTGCTTGCCTTCGTACTTGACAAACCCTACCTTGACCAGCAAGATAGCCGGATCTCCTCTCAACTGAGAACTTTTGGAGAATTATAGGCTCTGTCCTCCAGCCAGATCGGGATTTTGACGATCTAAAGCAACAACTGGACAGAATTTGGCGCGATACCCCCTGGGAGGACATCCAGCAGTTTTATTCATCAATGCTAAGCCGAAAAATTGCTTGCATCAGGGTGAGGGATGAACGAACGCGTTATTGACCTGATCCGTTCGTGAAGCTCTTTCCCATAAACGAATCACCCCAGCTTCATTAGACTATTCTCTAATAATCGAGTCACGCGATATGGAATGTGTGTACAGATCGCCGCCACAAATTGGAATTTTTAAATAGGCAAGTGGCATGTGAAGACTTCGTAAACATGTCAGACACCTGTTGTCACTCCCATGTGTGAAAAGATTAATACTGAGAATTCACCTTAGACGTTGTTGACGGTGGAGACATTAATTAGCCGGCCGGAGTGGCCGAGCGGCTCTGGGCGCTATGGTCTGGAACCGTGCGACCGCTACGGTGGATGTGTGTGACGTCCGTAGGTTAGTTAGGCTTAAGTAGTTATAAGTCTAGGGGACTGATGACCTCAGAAGTTAAGTTCCATAGTGCTCAGAGCCATTTGAACCATTTGACATTAATTATTGTATAATTTTGGATATGCTGTGACTCATGCGTATTACACCGATATCATCCCACGTGGAAGCCGGAAAACCAGCAGCGGAGTATCACCTTCACTAAAGCCTGTCTGTAACAAGCTGTTCAGGTATCTTGTCTATGTTTGTGCTATACACCGCACCTAGCTGCAACATGTGGGCGTCGTGCGTGGAATATCTTCAAATTTGACAGCCCTTCCCGTGACCTTAGGCCAGTCAGCTTACGAGAACTCCGAATCTAAAGCACATCGTACAGAACGAGTTGGCGATTCGTAGACATGCGGTGTCAAAGAAATTTCTTTGTTAAATACGACTAAGCTGGGAGGTACATCTGAGAACAGAAACGAGTGGCGAATCCACAATACACAAAAACACAAAAAGCGCAGAACCTCTAACGGAAGATCAATAACAGCGGGAGGAGTGAGGGAAGTTCATGACTGTTAAATTTTGATCACTCTAATTCTGTTAATTCACGAGAAAAACACAGAAATAGAAGTTCATGTCCGTGCTGCGCTTTTGACCTACTGAAAAGACAGTATTGGACGTTGTCGTCGTCTTTCTAGAGCAAGGTAGTGTTGTCACATGCCACGGAGAAGAGGGTGATTCGACCGTAGCGTACACGATGTATTCCTCACCAGAATTTTGTCAGCTAGAGTTAGCTTAATTTTTTCAGTCACTAGACTACAGACCACAGCATTGCACTTGGCCAGATTTGTTTACGTAATCTCAAGAGCAGAGTTATTTTTTCCAGCTCATTTTACTGCAGATGATTTCAGTTGAGGTAGGCGCGTAGGCAAGCATTGCAGAGGAGAGCTACGTTTCCGTTGTTGCACAGATAAGCCATATCATTCTCAGGGCCTAATTCATATATTGTTTAGTGCGTTTAGGTTAAATTTCGTGATTATTCAATTTCCAGAGGTTCATATTAATTTCACCTGCTATATATGTTTATCATGAATGTCTATAAATTACAGCTTTTAGGCCAGACGCACTATCGTATTCAAAGTAGTGTGCTATAAAAAATACCGTGTTGTTCTATATTCATAGTAGTGGATAGGTGTACTTTACATTCAGTGATTAGTTCAAATGTTCAAATGTATGTGAATCCCTAAGGGACCAAACTGCTTAGGCCATCGGTTCCTAGACTTACACACTACTTCAACTAACTTAAACTAACCTATGCTAAAACAACACACACACGCACGGCCAAGGGAGGACTCGAACATCCGGCGGGAGGGGCCGCGCAGTGATTACTTCAGTCATGATGCAAGTATCTTGCACACCTACGTATGCAAACCTTAGTTTGTTTAACATATACACCGATGTTGTGCAGTTAAAAGAGTGTAAAATGTTGTGTGTTAGAAGTTCGAATGTAGAGATAACGCATAAAGTTTGTACAGCTATACGGCAGTGTAGAAAGTCAGATTTTTAGGGTCTATAGAGATTGGATACAGAGGTCCGCAGCTCGTGGTCCCGCGGACGCGTTCTCGCTTCCCAAGCACAGAGGCCCGGGTTCGATTCCTGGCGGGGTCAGGGATTTTCACCTGCCCCGAGATGACTGGGTGTGTGTGTTGTCCTCATCATTTCATCATCATTCCTGAAAGTGGCGAGATTGGACTGAGCAAAGGTTGGGAATTTGTACGGACGCTGATAACCGCGCAGTTGAGCGCCTCCCAAATCCAAACATCATCACAACTGTAGACATTAGAATACGGAAGTCGCGAGCAGTCTCATCCAGTAGTTTCATATAGGCAGTCAGAAGTATAAAAGTTACACTTCGTATAATAACAATCCATCGTCGGGCACGAAAATGACTAGCTTTACAATGCTCTGTGAGAGGTATGGTGGCTACCAATTCATTAGTTTTGTCCATGTTTTGTATTGTTACCAGTTCTGGTAGAGCATACAATGGGCGTTACCAGTGTCGTATTGAATGATCACTGTGGAGGACACGCAGATAGCGCGTACTCGTATGAGACAGGGTTATCAGCACCTGACAGGACTTGAAAGGCATCTCATTGGGTGTCCCGCATAGTAGGGTCGTGCATTGTCTATATTTGTGGAGCATTTCGATCGGACAGTGGCCCTATTTTGGACTTCACTGGAACGTAAGCGAAGGCAAAGCAAGTATTCTCGTCAAGGTACTGGTATGAACACGCGTGACCAGCAAAGGGGAGAACCGCGGTATTGTGCACCAAGCACATCGTAACACCTTCACACCACGCGCCTGTCATCGACCATGAACAAGTAATGGATTCCCTACTACATTCTGCGTCTCCCCGCAATATTGGTCGAAGATTAGCAGCAGCTAGGCTACAGAATTGCCGTCTCTTGTGTACGTGAATTGATTCCGCATTATTTCTTTTACCTACGTCCCGCGCGGCTTCCCCCGTCGGAGTTTCGAGTCCTCCCTCGGGCATTGTTATGTGTGTCTAACTTAGTTTAAGTCAGGTTAAGTTGTGTGTAGGCTTAGGGACCTATGGCCTCAGCAGTTTCGTCCCATGGGATCGTACCACAAATTTTCTTACCCATGTCCCTGACATTAATAGTACCAAGTTTGGTACTCGTAAGGTAATTAGTTTCCGTGTTATAACGTGTGAAATAGGGAAAATTTAATCACCCGGTACAACAATTGTATCAGATTCCGTGTCAACCCGTGAATTTTAGTTTTGTTTCCTCCTCCACTTCTGGGTACCTGAGTCTTGTCAGGCAGCCTACATAGGAGTATCCACAGAAATCGATAGGGTTATTACGGCGTCGCGAGAATATAACGTACAATCGCACTGTTGTGTCTCATGGGCAAACCTGCTCACCATCAAAATCTATCAACACACAGCCGTTATCAGGCAGCATTACTGCTGTGCACCAACTGCACTTCCGATGCATATTCACTACGATTGCGGATTTCAAGCTTGTTTTTCAATATTTGTGGTTAGCTTGGCAACGGGCTTTGGTAATACACACAAACTATCTTATTTCTCCGTAGGACAAGACGGAACTTTGAAACTTCCTGATGGGTTAAAGCTTTCGGCCTGACTGAGACTTGAACATGGGACTTGTCATTTTACAGGCACTGCGCTTGCCAGCTGAACTATTCAAGCATCACTCACTACCTGCCCACTCAGCTTCTATTCTGCCAATATCTCTCACCTACTTTCCAAACTTTACAAACATTCTCCTATATAACTAGCAGGGTTGCACGTTATACTCTCAAGTAAAGTTCAATGCAACGATTAACGTACTTCACTATCAGTTATTATCACTGATACCTTATGAAACGAAGAACATGCTGAAGTTACTGGATTTCAGTTCCATCTGCTATGCAAACTGTAGTTACTAAACCAAAACATGGTTTGGCACATTTCTGACATCAAAAATGGCTCTGAGCACTATGGGACTTAACTTCTGAGGTCATCAGTCCCCTAGAATTTAGAACTAATTAAACCTAACTAACCTAAGGACATCACACACATCCATGCCCGAGGCAGGATTCGAACCTGCGACCGTAGCGGTCGCGCGGTTCCAGACTGTAGCGCCTAGAACCGCTCGCCCACTATGGCCGGCTTTGTGACATCCCTTTATTCATGATTTAAATAATGAAAATTGCACCAGTTACTGCTTAGCACAACGTGTTTCGAAAATTTATTCTCATTTTCAAGTGCATTTGTGCATTTGTTTAAATGAATTTCAAGCTCCTTCATTAAATCCATTGTAAGAGCTTTTTGGTAGTGATTGAGTATCTTTTAGGTCTTCTTCTGTGTTTTCGAATGAGTGTCCAGTGTTTTTTATGTTTGTTCCTGTTGCCGATTTTGTAAACTGGTTGTGTGCGAGTCAGTTGATGTTTTCAGTGCATTTAATTTGAAAATTCCTGTCAGTTTGTCCCACGTAGTATCTTGAACAAGTTTTACACGTTATTTTTATATTCCTAAGTCTTACAATTTATCTTTTTTATTGTTTGAGGTGTTTTTTATTTAGAAATGTTACCTACGTAAGGTATGCTAGCCATGCATTTGACTGCATTATTGATTCCTTCTAAAGAGCCAGGAATTTCTTTCTTTTTTCTTATTCGGCTGTGTATAGTGTCCACCACTGAGCTGGGGAAGTCTTTGGCCACTGCAGTTTGCTTAATGGTATCTAATATTTTCTCACTGTCCTTTTTGTCCGTTGGGATTTTATTTCCTCTGTGTATCTTCGTTTTGTATGCAGCTTTCTTGTGGACATGTGGGTGACATGATGTGGCAGGGTTTGTGTTGTTAGAGGTTGTCTTTTTTCTGTATATTTTGAAATTGTGCCTCTTATTCTTGTTTTCTTTCCCGAAACATCTAATATGATGAACGAAATTAAGTCTCTTTATTCAGTTTTTAATTTTTCTACGTTGCTGGGCTTTGTAAGACCTTACGTGCATCATTATACAATGACAGCTTGTCAAAGTTAGTTTCTAGATGTCCATTCTCATGTTCAATGTCATCTGTTGTTGAAATGCACAAACTCATCATATGTTTTTTTGCGAAATTTCACTCTCAAGTAACACTTTTTCACTTTACGAAACACAGTGCTCCCTGTGACTGACGATGTCACAAATGTACTGAAACATGTTTGTGTTATGTAAGAAACAGTTGTCTGCATAACAAGCGGATCTGAAATCTAGTAATTTTGTCTGCAAACAAGGACCATGCAATAGATTCAAAATCAAACGTTGGAGAATATGCCGAAACTCCACAAGAAAAATGCATTAGTTAATAGAAACCCTCGAAGATATCAATATCACTCCGATTTTACAGATTTGCGTGTAAACCTATATGTAGTGTCGCTCACCTGCTCCTTTGCTTTACGTTTGTGAGCATGTTAATATTTCCGCACGTCCTATCCTCAGTCTGCAATGGGAAATTACAACAATCCTCTTATGTCTTCTTCCTAAACGTCTGCTGTCTCGTCAGCTATTATATTAAAATCCAGATACGCTTTGTGCGTTTAGCCTACTAAGGAAACAAGACTTTAAAAGTCTGTCTTCACTTAGCCAGCCAACAAACAATGGATCCGGCCCTTTAGAAAGCTGGCGTGAACGTCTCCATTGTATTCAGAAACGGAGTCGGCGCCATGAGATGTTCTCCAGCCGTGCAAGTACAGACGTACGTTCTCTTCTCAGTGCATACCGGATGTGACATTTTTATTAGCTGTTTACGAACGAAAATAAGATAAAGAGAGGATTAGAGCTTACTTATCCTGTCGACATAGCCGCTGCTTTAAGAGAGATCGCAAATGTAACACTGATACTAAAATGTAGACTTTCACGGGCGGTAATGTCATGTCCATTATAATTGTCCGGGCTGTTATGCCGTGGTCGGTTGATGAATTCTGTGTTAATTCCCAAAGTTTCGTCCCCGTGTGCGGAGGACATCTTCAAGGGGGTCTGTAGCTCGATGGAAGGTCCAAAACACCCACTGGCTCGCTACTGACTGCCGCTAAATTCTGTGTCCGCACGCTCCCGCGCCGAGGCGTCCCGTCACGTGTTTTGAAAAAGCTGGAGTGTATAGGATCGCCGGCCGCTGGTGGCCGAGCGGTTCTAGACGCTTCAGTCTGGAACCGCGTGACCGCTACGGTCGCAGGTTCGAATCCTGCATCAGGCATGGATGTGTGTGATGTCCTTAGGTTGTGTAGCATACAGCTGTGTCCTCTATGTAGAAGACGTGGCAATGGTCATAGCTTCACTGATAGCACATACGTTAAATGCAGTGAGGATAAAGTTCCATAGGCAGCTTGGCAATTGGCAACTCACTTTTAAATAATTTTGTAGGGGCACCACGATATTTTTTATTCGTAGCGAGAACTACTGCTGTGAAATCACCTGTAATCACTGGCACGTTGAAAACAATGACACACAACTGAAACAGAACGAATTTCAGTCTTGTACTACGTTGATTCTTATAAATGCACATACACCCTCAGGCAGAAGCCGACCTTTCACGCCATGCTGTTCTGCGGTCTCTGTTCTCAAAACTCAACCAATCAGAGGTCGTAAAAGGCAACGCTTACTTATCTGGGCGTATTCTGGACGGCATATGGGAGACGTGGAAACATATTTCTCATTTGTTTCATTGTATCGAAGTTCCCAACCCGTGATCTGTACGCAAAGCTCAGTTTATTCGACATTGGACAACATCAGCCTTTCCATATACCGTATTCTTTTGCCTGGAATAACTGTCTCCCAATAAACGAACATAAAAAAATCAGTCCCCTAGACTTAGAACTACTTAAACCTAACTAACCAAAGGACATCACACACATCCATGCCCGAGGCAGGATTCGAACCTGCGAACCTAGCGGTCGTGTGGTAAACAAACATCATATTTAATATGTGGGAGATCTCAGCGTAGGGAGTATTAGCCATACATATTACTCAAATCCCAAACAGCCCTCTCTCTGCGTTGGAGTAGAGAATGAAGAGTGGAAAAAGTAATACATCCAAATTGGTTTACGTATGTTGCCTTCTGTATTAAAGCGCTTCATACTTTACGCTGCAACTGGGCTGTGGTGCGTCATTCAAACGAGGTTTGTGCGTCACCCTCCGTGTTCCCGCGTCTAACGACTACTGCACTTCTCCGGTCGAATAAATTGCACTCTGAACAAAGCGGCGGACGTGGCGAGTACTTTGTTTGGCGCAACAACTTGCTAGCCGCTCTCGTTCTCGCCTCTCGTCGGACAATGGTTCGGATGCGGCGTAAATTCCGCAGGCGAAGGCCGGCAGAGCGGCGGGTTAAGTAACAAATTGTGCTCAATGGAAAGGCCAATGCGGCGCGTGACGTGGCGCGCTGCGTGCTGAGTTGAGCCGTTCTGTTCCGTTCCGTTCTGCGCCGATTCCAGCGGGAGGAGGCGCCGCAGGAGCGCTTCCCTCCGTGAGCAGTAACGGCCGAGCTCTCCTCCCCACGATGCCATGCTTCAGACCAGTTTGCTCAAGTGCTGATTTGACATTGTGGAGAGGCACATCGAGCCATATATGCACCAATCTTATTATTAATAATTGGTAATGAAAATAAACTACTATTCATTAAAATGCAGATGATAAACGGGTATTCATTGGACAAATATATTATACTAGAACTGATATGTGATTAAATTTTCACCCAATTTGGGTGCATAGATCCTGAGAAATCAGTAGCCAGAACAACCCACTTCTGGCCGTAATAACGGCCTTGATACGCCTGGGCACTGAGTCAAACAGAGCTTGGATGGCGTGTACAGGTACAGCTGCCCATGCAGCTTCAACACGATACCACAGTTCATCAAGAGCCGTATTGTGATGAGCCAGTTGTTCGGCCACCATTGACCATACGTTTTCAATTGGTCAGAGATCTGGAGAATATGCTGGCCAGAGCAGCAGTCGAACATTTTCTGTATCCAGAAAGGCCCGTACAGGACCTGAAACATGCGGTCGTGCATTATGCTGCTGAAATGTAGGGTTTCACAGGGATCGAATGAAGGGTAGAGCCACGGGTCGTAACGCATCTGAAATGTAACGTCAACTGTTCAAAGTGCCGTCAATGCGAACAAGAGGTGACCGAGACGTGTAACCAATGGCACCCCATACCATAACGCCGGGTGATATGCCAGTATGGCGATGACGAATTCACGCTTAAAATGTGTGTTCACCGCGATGTCGTCAAATACGGGTGCGACCATGATGATGCTGTAAACAGAACCTGGATTCATCCGAAAAAATGAAGTTTTGCCTTTCGTGCAAACGTCGTCGAACTGTTCGTGCAGATGGTTGTTGTCTGGCAAACGTCCCCATCTGTTGACTCGGGGATCGAGACGTGGCTGCACGATCCGTTACAGCCATGCGGATAAGATGCCTGTCATCTCGACTGCTAGTGATACGAGGCCGTTGGGATCCAGCACGGCGTTCCGTATTACCCTCCTGATACGATATAGTGCAATCGCGATAGGCTACAATCCGACATTTATCAAAGTCGGAAACGTGATGGTACGTGTTTCTCCTCCTTACACGAGGCATCACAACAACGTTTCACCAGGCAACGCCCGTCAACTGCTATTTGTGTATGAGAAATCGGTTGGGAACTTTCCTCATTTCAGCACGTTGTAGGTGTCGCCACCGGCTCCAACCTTGTGTGAATGCTCTGAAAAGCTTATCATTTGCATATCACAGCATCTTATTCCAGCAGGTTAAATTTCGCGTCTGTAGCACGTCATCTTCGTGGTACAGCAATTTTAATGGCCAGTAGTGTAATTGGTAATCAAAATAAATTAATGTGTCATGACCCCCAACAAGGTAGCTATAGTAAGCGAGCGATAGGTTTCCCGCTAATCTCAGTGTATTTATGATATATCGTGGTTCAAATCTCTCCAGGCAGAAGCCAGTGGAAAGCCATACACCCAGAAACATTGTTTATCACTTTCTGTTTTAGATGTTATGAAACCAACTTTCAAGTACCTAGCCAATCCGGACCTGCTGAAAAAATGTGTACATGGGAAAACACGGAATACAAATGAGAGCTACAATCACCTGATATGAATGAGTTGTCCAAAAACAGTATTTGTGTCCTCAATTGTTGTGAAGACAGCTGCATGTGATGCCTGTCAAGTGTTCGATAGTGGAAATATAAATATGATCAAGTGCCTGCAGAAACTATGCTTCCATTTTGCTGCATCCCACTCTTTCTTTATTCGTCTCAGAGGTACACTAAAATGAACACATATACAATACATACAAAGAAAACTATGTAGTATTCACCCAGAATTGGGCAACTTTGATAGCATTGGGTGCTGCAGACGTTAAGTCCTTCATGCTGAGTTACATTTGAAAAGATGCCAGGTTGTCTGCAATTCACCGCATTCGCACAGTGTTGTGTTGGCATTTGGCAGTGGAAGTTCCATTTAAGGAGATTGTCCCTCGATCTTGCGACTTCCAGATACCCACTTCTCCATGTGTCCAGGCGACACTGAAGATGCTCAAAAGCATCGATGAAGCGCGACTGGACAAAGCTCAAGCAACAGAAGAAAAACTGCAGAAGTTGGCTTGGTAAAGGAAACAGGGGGAGAGATTACTCCAGGAAGACGAGGAAGAAAATAAAGATTGTGAATATGGACCACATTAGTCAGTAGATGTATAGCAATAGTCTCAAAAACTGAAATGAAGTCTTTAAATGCGAATTGCTCTAAACTGACTTTTCTGAGCTATAATGTAACCATTTCTCAGGAACTATAAAAGCTAACAACCTGAAATTTGGCAATGGCCTTAAGAATTTATTACTGAATTATCCTGTGCAGAACTTCCCGTTATTTTTGGTTGGCACTGAGCACTATGCGACTTAACTTCTGAGGTCATCAGTCGCCTAGAACTTAGAACTAACTAAACCTAATTAACCAAAGGACATCACACACATCCATGTCCGAGACAGGATTCGAACCTGCGACCGTAGTGGTCGCTCGGTTCCAGACTGCAGCGCCTAGAACCGCACGGCCACTCCAGCCGGCTCTCAATGTTTTTCTTTGAGAAAAGTTCTCCTTTAAAATTTGAAGAAAATAGGGCAGTCCCGGGTAACAGAAATGATAAATTAATTTCAAAGCTTCTATGACCTTAAAAAAAATGTGTGCAGATGTAAACTGTGAAGTTCCAGTTTCATTGCTTGATTAGTTTACAAGAAAAGGTACAGTATAGAAACAGAGGTAATTAAAAGTTCAAGACTTTATAAAATGTATGTCGATGCCCATTTTCAAACAAAAATTGCACAGAATATCAAGCATTATGTTGTACAAAAAAGCCTTAAGTTTTACTATTTTACCTGTGGTATTTTTGGAGATATATATGTTTACGTAAACGAATGCAATTTGCCCTACGTCTGTGGTTAAATGTCGATAACATTCGGCACACTTCGTGTTGACTGCCCTCTGTTTTAGGTGATTACCTCCCTCACCGACCCCATAACTGGGACACTGTGATTTCCTGACGAATTATTGTTGTATCGTTTTTGTGAACTAATGAGTAATTGATTAATAACAGTAACTGTGCTGTATTTAAAAGCATTATGCGACATGTCATACGATTACAAATGTTTAGAATGTCATTTTTCTTCTACAGAAGCTTTACTTTTATTTCAGACTCCTTGCTGCAAATACAGGGTGTTTCAAAAATGACCGGTATATTTGAAACGGCAATAAAAACTAAACGAGCAGCGATAGAAATACACCGTTTGTAGCAATACGCTTGGGACAACAGCACATTTTCAGGCGGACAAACTTTCGAAATTACAGTAGTTACAATTTTCAACAACAGATGGCGCTGCAAGTGATGTGAAAGATATAGAAGACAACGCAGTCTGTGGGTGCGCCATTCTGTACGTCGTCTTTCTGCTGTAAGCGTGTGCTGTTCACAACATGCAAGTGTGCTGTAGACAACATGGTTTATTCCTTAGAACAGAGGATTTTTCTGGTGTTGGAATTCCACCGCCTAGAACAAAGTGTTGTTGCAACAAGACGAAGTTTTCAACGGAGGTTTAATGTAACCAAAGGACCGAAAAGCGATACAATAAAGGATCTGTTTGAAAAATTTCAACGGACTGGGAACGTGACGGATGAACGTGCTGGAAAGGTAGGGCAACCGCGTACGGCAACCACAGAGGGCAACGCGCAGCTAGTGCAGCAGGTGATCCAACAGCGGCCTCGTTTTTCCGTTCGCCGTGTTGCAGCTGCGGTCCAAATGACGCCAACGTCCACGTATCGTCTAATGCGCCAGAGTTTACACCTCTATCCATACAAAATTCAAACGCGGCAACCCCTCAGCGCCGCTACCATTGCTGCACGAGAGACATTCGCTAACGATATAGTGCACAGGATTGATGACGGCGATATGCATGTGGGCAGCATTTGGTTTACTGACGAAGCTTATTTTTACCTGGACGGCTTCGTCAATAAACAGAACTGGCGCATATGGGGAACCGAAAAGCCCCATGTTGCAGTCCCATCGTCCCTGCATCCTCAAAAAGTACTGGTCTGGGCCGCCATTTCTTCCAAAGGAATCATTGGCCCATTTTTCAGATCCGAAACGATTACTGCATCACGCTATCTGGACATTCTTCGTGAATTTGTGGCGGTACAAACTGCCTTAGACGACACTGCGAACACCTCGTGGTTTATGCAAGATGGTGCCCGGCCACATCGCACGGCCGACGTCTTTAATTTCCTGAATGAATATTTCGATGATCGTGTGATTGCTTTGGGCTATCCGAAACATACAGGAGGCGGCGTGGATTGGCCTCCCTATTCGCCAGACATGAACCCCTGTGACTTCTTTCTCTGGGGACACTTGAAAGACCAGGTGTACCGCCAGAATCCAGAAACAATTGAACAGCTGAAGCAGTACATCTCATCTGCATGCGAAGCCATTCCGCCAGACACGTTGTCAAAGGTTTCGGATAATTTCATTCAGAGACTACGCCATATTATTGCTACGCATGATGGATATGTGGAAAATAGCGTACTATAGAGTTTCCCAGACCGCAGCGCCATCTGTTGTTGAAAATTGTAACTACTGTAATTTTGAAAGTTTGTCTGCCTGAAAATGTACTGTTGTCCCAAGCATATTGCAACAAACGGTGTATTTCTATCGCTGCTCGTTTAGTTTTTATTGCCGTTTCAAATATACCGGTCATTTTTGAAACACCCTGTGTGTACCACATTTGCAACTGAGCGTCTCTATAATGCACCTTCACAAATCCATGTTACATCCTTGTCAAAAATTTATACCACAGCAGCTGATCCGTACGAGTCACGAATGCCTGTGAGTTGTCAGTACTGGAAAACAAGCAATAAAACATTCCGCCCTCTCACATCCTCTAACCCTGCACTGACCGCCCTACCAATAAGGGAAAATCACCATCGCACCTCAGATCTAGTGGTAAGAAGACCCAGTGGATAGTCAGTCAAATATTGAACACGAAAACAGAAAGAAGGTGTCCATTATAATTATCCGGGCTGTTATGCCGTGGTCGCTTGATGAATTCTGAGGTGATTCCCAACGAACATCTGAACAGAATTCAGTTTACTATGGAGGAGGAGGTAGACGGCAAATTACATTTCCTCGATGTGCTTGTGTTTAGAAACGAAAATGGTAGTTTGGGCCACTCAGTGTACCGCAATCCCACGCACACGGACCGTTATTTGCACCGGGATTCGAACCACCACCCACAACAGAAGCGGGGTGTTATCAAGACGTTAGCGGACAGAGCTAGAAATATTTGTGAACCTGAGTTGCTCGACGCTGAGATGGAACATCTCCACAATGCACTAACGAAGAACGGATATTCGTCCGCCGAAATAAAACGTGCGTTGAGGCAGCCACGCAGAAATCATACTGACGTACAGGCTACTGCAAAATCTAAGGTTTTCCTGCCGTTTGTTAAAAATGTAACGGAAAGAATAGGGAGGATCTTGACGAAGCGGAATATTACCGTAATTTACAAGCCCACCAGGAAGATACAGGAATACCTTAGGCCTGCCAAGGACGCTCGCAAACCATTGGAAAAATCTGGAGTGTATAGGATCCCATGCAGCTGTGGTGATGTTTATGTGGGTACCACCAAAAGAACTGTTTCTAAACGTTTGGAAGAGCACAAGGGAAATTGTAGAAGAGGAGAAACGGAACGATCAGCTGTTGCGGAGCATGCTTTCCAGCCAGGGAACCACAATATTCGTTTCGAGGAGACGCAAGTACTAGCGGCCACGAGCGGATACTACGAAAGGCTCTACAGGGAGTCAATCGAAATCGCTAAACACCCAAATAATTTCAACCGAAAGGAGGAGGGCGTCAAATTAAACGGTATATGGATGCCGGTGTTAAAGAAGATGTGTACCACTCGTCCACTACTGGGTGATGGCAGCGGCGATCGACGGCGACGGACAGCGGCCAATTGCACAGACGTTTTCAAAACACGTGACGTCACGCCGCGGCGCGGGGGCGCGCGGACACGGAATTTAGCGGCAGTCAGTAGCGAGCCAGTGTGTGTGTTGGACCTTCCATCAAGCTACGGACCCCCTTGAAGATGTCTCCCGCAGTCGGAGACGAAACGTTGGGAATCACCTCAGAATTCATCAACCAACCACGGCATAACAGCCCGGATAATTATAATGGACATGATATTTCCGGCAGTGAAAGTTTACATTTTAGTATTAGAAAGAAGGTGTACTGAACTGTAAGAAAAAAACAAGCAAAACGTAAACAGTGATTGGTCCAAGTTCAAGATGTGCAACATCGAGTAAAGTACAAGACTTGCGGATCCTGGTTGTGTGGTCACGGTGTTGGGGTGCAAAGCCGGATGTCCGTGTTCAAACCTCCCTTATGCCACCTCCCTTATGCCCCCCTTTCTTTTTTTTTTACAAAATTATGAACTTTCCGTCCGGATATTGACGTGTCGGTTCTCCTTCTGTAGTCCTCTCAATCGTCATATTATACATTGGTTATAGGATATAGTCATGTGATAAGAAAGTATTACGTCGGAAGTAAATGTGATGAATAGTGAGAGAAGGTGAGCTGCCGCATAGACCTCTCACAGAAATGAAAACAACAAATAATTGGGTGTGGATTATGTTACAACAAAGGAATTCAAGAGTCAAAACTTCCAAAATGGAACGCAAGAATCATAACATGCGGTACTTACGTTGAACAAATAGGAGATACGTACGTCTGGAGGTCCCTCCCTTACAGCTCGCTGTTGCAAACGGACGTTACACCACGACACAGACACAAATCTGAATACAGTGAACGGACCCGTCAATGACCGGACGGGCAGTTCATAATTTTGTGAGAAAAATAAATGGGCTCGAGAGAGCTTCGAATACGGATATCGCGGATGGCAGTCTAACATCGTGACCACATAAGCACGACGCCCTGTCTCAAACAGTTCCCTCAATTTTACACATTTATGGCTTGGACCTTTTCCTTTTTCTGTTATACTTCTTTTTTCTCAGTTCAGTTTATCTTCTTTCTCTTTTCATGCTTGATCTGTGTTCAGCATATGACGGACCATCCACTGGGTCACTTTTCCACTAAATCTGATAGGGGTTGCGATGGGGAGTTTGCCTTGTTAGTAGTTATCCGGCCGCTGTGGCCGAGGGGTTCTTGGCGCTTCAGTCTGGAACCGCGCTGCTGCAACGGTCGCCGGTTCAAATCCTGCTTCGGGCATGGATATGTGTGATGTCCTTAGGTTAGTTAGGTTTAAGTAGTTCTAAATCTAGCTGACTGATGACCTTAGATGTTAAGTCCCATAGTGCTCAGAGCCATTTAAACCATTCGTTAGTAGTTACGCCTCTGCCGCAGAGGTAAGGGGCCACCTTAACCTCATGGCCGAATTCACCAACGTCAGTTAAAATTAAGCCCGTCTTAAAATATTACTGTCTCCGCAAGTAGGAAGCTCTTAATGTTTGTTGATATTATTTGAAGTTCCCTCCGCGCTTCTTTCAGTATCTCAGAACCTGTTGTAGGGATTTTGATCCGCTTTTGACACTGATTCAGGAGAAAGGCTCGGTACATAATTTGTGAATCTTTTGTTACAACCGGGTGAACCACGATGAATTAAATTCCGCTACCGCTGTGACAACGAGGACTTTGCCATCTAGCGGTACCGCTGCTCCAATTCCAGACAGCAGCGAAGCTTGACGAGAACCCGAGTTGGACCTGGATGTCTAGCGCGTGACTGACAACCGGGAAGTTGTGGGATCGAATTCTCGGCCGAACACCCCTCAATGACGGTGGAGATTCGCAAGAAATGTGTTTCGCTTTCCGCTTTCAGCTGCAGGTCACATTTTCCCCGTTGGATAACTGGGTAAGGAGACGCAAGTCACCGAAGTGACGTCCGACTGAAAGACTTACACAAGGATTTTGAGCCACATGATATTATTATTATTATTATTATTATTATTATTATTATTATTATTACCAAAATATGAACATATATATATACATTCTCCTTCTATGTATGCTACAAGTTAAAGACCCCGCTCTGTTTTAAAAAGGCTGGTTTAAAAAGTTATCGAAATCACCACGAGAGGTCAGCGCCAGCGCAACGAGTTGTTCACGTGATATTTATTGGACTATAGCCTGTAAACTCGTGCCATGTCAGTGTTCTTGGAAGAGAGCTGTGGCGGTGGCGTGGCTCTGTTGTTGTTCCTGTGTAGTGATTTCCGAAGATGGAAAAAATCGAGATTCGAGCATTGATTAAGTACATCATAAAGAAAGGTATTAAAGTGAAGGACATTCATGCCGATTTCCAGAATACACTGGGGAACTCTGATCCTTCGCATTCAACTGTTGCCACGTGGGCAAATGAATTTAAATTTGGTCGGGAGAGATTGGATGATGATACGCGCAGTGGTCGGCCAAGATGTGTCACTACTCCAGAAACCATTGCAAAATTCCACAAAATGATAATGGACAATCGCCGATTGAAAGAGCGTGAAATTGCTCAAACTTGCCAGATATCATCTGAAAGCGTATATCAAATTTTAACTGAAGAATTACAAATGAAAAAATTATCTGCAAGATGGGTGCCGCGAATCTTGACGCTGGATCAAAAACGCATGACAATGGACATATCGGAACAATGTTTAACCCGTTTTGGGAGAAACGAAAAGAACTTTTTGCACCGGTTTGTGACCACCGATGAAACTTGGGCGCACTAATATACACTAGAAACAAAACAACAGTCAGAGCAGTGGAAACATGCTGATTCTCCGCCACCAACGAAAGCAAAGACAATTCCTTCGGCGGGAAAGGTCGTGGCATCACAGTTCTGGAAAGCGGAGGAAATCTTTTTGTAGATTATCTCCTCACTGGGCAAACAATTACTGGAGAATACTCTGCTAACCTCCTGGACAAATTGCAACAAAATATACGCGAAAAAAGACCAGGTTTAGCAAGGAAGAAAGTCATTTTCCATCAAGACAATGAGCGCCCACACACATGTGCCGTCACCATAGCAAAATTAGACGAACTAAGGTATGAATTGTTGCCACACCTGCCTTATTCACCTGATATGGATCCGTCAGGCTTCCATTGCTTACCAAAACTGAAAATTTTTCTTGGTGGAAGATGATTCACTTCAAATGAAGAATTGATAGCCGGAGTTGATAACTATTTCGCAGGCCTGGAGGAAACTCACTTTCGAGATGGGATCAAGGCACTGGAACATCGTTGGACCAAGTGCATTAATTTACAACCAGACTACATTGAAAAATAAAAACAGTTTCAGTTATGTAAGCACTCTTTTTTCTATTCCGTTTTGAGAATTTTTCAAACCATCCTCGTATGTCCGTGTGTGTCTGGAATCGGCTGCTAGCTGCTATATGCGTCTCTTCCCTTCTCTGCATATATAAACTGAAGTTCCCATCTCGCTCCTGTCTGAATGTACGGTCTAGTCTCGGGAACTACTGTAGGGATGTCGACACCCGTGGTGGACTGACGCAACCGCTCCGCATTTGATGCACGGCTCGCATTGTTAGCAGGTTGCGGTCGGGTGATCCGCTCGCGCCTTCAGACTCTGCAGTAGTATTTATTTCGCAACAATTGGCTTATCCTCCACAAATAAAATACCACCCGACTCCAACTATTTACCACTTGGACCTACGAATAGCAGCAAATACCCGTCGCAGCTGGAAGCTCTATACCAATAGCTGGCCATAGCCTTGGGTAGATGTCTGACATTAGGTAGTTAGTTAAAATTCAGGAGGTGGAACAATTTTTCATCACTACTATTAGGACAGTGAAGGGGACCGAAACCTCCTGCCATTCTTTTCGTACGAGCCTTACACAACTGGGTCTCTCACGAACCTTAGGAAAATAATTATCCATGGAAACTGAAAAGTGACAAACTGGTTTAGCCACTAAGGACTTTCTGCAGGTATTTGACTGCAATAAACGTTATTTTTTAAAGAAATTTGTTCCTTGCTGTTCTCTGTAAGTAACATGGCAAACATGATCAGCCTTGACGCTAATTACTAACATTGGATGGTGCATAAACTGGTGCGATCACAGCGGTAATTACAGTTCAAGACTTAAACACTGTGTGGGGAGAAACAGTTTGATTTTACATTTCTCTGAGCTTCCTTACTCGAATGGTACGAGTAGAAAATCAGACCATTCCTGGGATTCTCCCTGGCGCAAAAACCATTTACTTTGCTAATAATGTATAAAAGAAATAAGTTACTATAGCGGAGATACTGGCACGTTCCCAGGGCTGCACAACATGTAATATGCTGTGGTCAGAGAACCCCAAGTAAAGTTCGCGTCTGGAAACAGAATACTAAACTAAACAGCTGTCTTAGCTTTCTTCTCTGCTACTCGAAATTACATGTTGTGGTTCACATCCAGGTATAAAATTTTGAGGCGCGCCGCCGAGACTACAGAGTGCAAGCAGAGACCGTACTGGGGGCTGGTGTGGTGTATACATACACACACAAACGTTAACACCAAATGGGGACACCGTGGTGAGAGCGCCACCACGGGAATACTGGCCGATAAGATTCCGCCCGCATTAAGACGTTGCCCGCATGAATATGTACTCGGAACACGTGGGGACGCCGGGCCGCGAAATAAAGGCGTCGTATCGATTACTTCCAAAAGTGACCTCGTTAGGTCTTGCAGCGCAGCTACTGCAGTAAGCTGTGCTCACAGCCGCAACTAAAAGTCTCTGTAATGTGTCAGAGACAGACTTTGTAATACCGTGATAAATGTTGAGTGGAACAGATTCAAAAGCGTTTTTCGACACAGTAATTCTTACATGCATGCCACGGATTACCCAGAAGTACTTGAAAGTGCAGGAAGATGTAGCATGCAAACCAGAGGTTTGGGCTGATATTTAAATACCTCGAAGAGACATAGTCGTATGAAAAATAGAACTTCACTGGAAGGATAGAAGAATGATTAAACAATTGTATCAGAACCAAAGCACAAAAATTAACATCAATAAGGTGGAGGAAGAAGCCAGGGTTAGAAAATAAGTTATATAAGAATGTCCCCTTTCCCCACATTTATTTAATGTTTTAATTGAGTTAGCTTATTCATCCTATGAAGGAAAAGACTAAGGGAATAAAAGACGAAGGTGAAAGGATACATTGTAATCGTATTAGATTTTCTGGTGACATCGTGATAGCTGCAGTAAAAATAAATAAATAAATAAATAAAATGTTGCAAGTATTAGCAGACACTCTTAGCTAAGGGAAGTTAAATTTAATGGTTGTACAGAAAAATATGGGAAAAATTAAAACCAATATGAATTTTGTTGACGTCAGAATTGATCAGGTGCAACAATTTTGTTGTCGAGGTAGTATAATCACGGAGGACACTAGATGCTTAATGAAATGAAGAGAAGGATTAAATTGGCAAAACAGGGATTTATGACTAAGAAAAATTGTAACCTTCCATTACACTTGTTTCAGTATGAAATTTAGCAAAAATTTGCTTCCCGCTCTGCAAAAGATCTTCGTATTAGCAAAACTCTGTACTCAGAAATTGTTATCCAACCTACTAAACTCGTATGCTAACCCTTGACTAAAGAGAACCCAATTTGAATTGAATTGTAACTTGCCTCAGTATAACTTCTCTTTGTATTAAGTGCGCAACTGAAGTAAAACAATAATTTGGCCCCAATCAAAATTTCCGCTTACCTCTCATCTTGACAAGATTGTTGCAAGAGTTCTCGAAAGCATGATAGCAAACAGCAAGCAGGCAACGGCTAAGCTAGATTTCTATTTCCAAATACAATTTCCAAACCATTTTCAAACTGTTGCATACCACATGATGCAATGTGGTAATGTGTAATGATATACAATGAGATGGGGAGAATATTTATTCCTATAAAATGATATTCCAAGACAACGATTTTAGAATGAAGTAGGTATCCAAACAGACTGAGTAAAACTTCATGTGATCTTCACACATTACCTTTGCTTAAGTAAGTGAACAATGATTTAAAGATGATACCATGTTAACGGATAGTTTCTATGAAAATGAAACAGCTTGTCGATTTGATATCTTAATGCCAGACTGAGGGAAGTGGGGTGGTCTTTCTCTCAGGTCTGAGCAAGTGAACAAAGTTAACCAGCAGCCAATAATCATTTCTACAAATTAGGTGCAGTGCTGGAGTCTTACCTCAGACTTGTTCTCTTCAAAAAAGAAAAAAAAAACATTGTTCAAAATTTACATTCCTTTTCCCTTTCAATAAATGGATCACATTCATCCATGCCGTCCTTCACAATAAATCCTGCTTCATCTATCAGCTACATACAGTCACAAGTCAAGAAAGCACAACTGAATTCGTCCATCACCTACCACACTTCAACTAAGAATTTATCAGACTGCGCAGAAGCAAAGACTGTGCCACGACAACACCAAAGGCTGTTTAAAAGTAACATAACTTGATGTCTCTCTGACGTGCGCATCGGAAACTTACAAAAATCAACCAGCAAACGTACTGGTGTCTGTGATTCCTTTGCAAATTATGTGTTGTATGGAGTACAGTGCTTTATGGAATTGAAAGCTGGTCTGCTCAAATTGGAAATGAATCGACCTGTAGGTGCTGAAATATGGATATGGCAGAAAATTACGAGAACGGGGTGAACGGAAAGAAAAATCAATCTGGAAGTCTTGAGGAAAGGAAATGAAGAGAGAAGATGGAAAAGAGTAAAATAAAATTTATTGGACATGTCATCAGACATAAAATTTTCATCATTAATAGTTTTGAAGAGAAATTGCAGGGAAAGGAAAGATGAGAACGGCCTAGGGTGAAGTATGTGGAAAACATTGAGGATGCGACGCGACCTCTACATCGAACTGAAGCGAATAGCGAATGATGAAACAGGGATGTTGAATCAAGAAGCTATTAGCTTTTAGAATTTTGTGTGTGTGTGTGTGTGTGTGTGTGTGTGTGTGTGTGTCTGGTTTTGATAATGATTAGACACAGTATGTTAAAGAACGTGTTGAACATTTCGAAGTGTGGTTATTCTCATTCCAGCAAGAAATTCAGGTGCAACAAACATTTCCGAAAACGTATGATACTTCAATATTTGTTCATATGACGGTCTCAATCACGTTTGGATGCGGATATGAGCACAATCGTTGTATTGGTGCTCCGTCAGAATGGTCGCCGCGCGTTGTAGCTGTGCGGTCTAGGGCACCTTGTCACGGTTCGCGCGGCTCCCCCCGTAGGAGGTTCGAGTCCTCCCTCGGGCATGGGTGTGTGTGTTGTCCTTAGCGTAAGTTAGTTTAAGCTAGATTAAGTGGTGCGTAAGCCTAGGGAACGATGATCTCAGTAGTTTGGTCCCATAGTCCTTACCACAAATTTCCAAAAAAATTTCAGAATGGTCAGCAGAGTGTTCCAATGTCTTCATGAGTCACAGCACTCTCGAACATCTGGTCGACTGCAGTCAGTTGTGTGATCCCAGTCGTGATTTTGTGTGTGTCACTGTACAGTAAATTACTTACAAGTTTGGTCTATATCTACTCAAACAAGTGAGCTTACTTAGGTATTTACTTTTTTGTGCTGTCTGCCCGCACAAGTGGTGCAGAAAATTTCCGTTCCGTTTTTCCTCCACTTTTTGGTACTGGAAGCCTGCTACTCAGCAAGTGCTATGGCGAATACGATTTTCTGCTATCGTTTAGAAAATGGTGTATAGTTCGTTAGCCGGCCGGAGTGGCCGGGCGGTTCTAGGCGCTTCAGTCTGGAACTGCGCGACCACTACGGTCGCAGGTACGAATCCTGCCTCGGGCATGGATGTACGTGATGTCCTTAGGTTAGTTAGGTTTAATTAGTTCTAAGTTCTAGGGGACTAATGACCACAGAAGTTATTTTATAGTTCGTTAGCCTCTGGCTTACACGCTGAAAAATTTCAACGCCGCAGAGTACTATCTAATAACTGGTTCGGCTGGATTTTCCAGCAGGCCAGAAGGTCAGTTGTGGAAGGTCTCATCAATCAATATGCCCGATGTGCGGGAGCGTGTGCGACATTCAATGGGCGGAAATACAGAAACCACTGTGTGATGATTACCAGTAGCGGAAGGTGTGAACCATCCACTTGCCTGGGGGCTAATCAATAAACAATTGCTGTATTTAAAATACCTTGAGCGCTTCGAGGCTGTTAGGTCACATGATCACCTTGGCAGGTTGTAGTTCAGTTAGAAGTGTGTTGCAGATCCACCGTATACATCTAATAATTTTTCTTACACATGTCGTGAGGCGTACAAGAGATGGGGTTGTGGATTTTTATAAGCAGAATATGTAGACGTAGTACTCAGCACGTTAGTCTGTGTTTGCAATACCGGCCTGCTCATCAGGAAAGTGAAAGTAAAGTTGTCATCAATCTGAAGGTTTGAGTTAATACCACAGGGGGCTGTGTACCATCGTGCCAGCCTCTTCGTCTTAGAGCAGCATTTACATTCAACATCCTCAGTTATTATTTTTTGTAATACATAAAAAAACTGAAGCCGGTGGTCGGGTATATCCGACACTTTGGCTTCCACGTTCCCCCCTGCCCAGACCTTGATACTCATTTTTGTAGGTACATACACAAGAATTCGTCTACACTACTATCACCGACAATGTTCAAACACTACAAAATCTCATCTTCATTGCTTACCAGCAGATACAATAACAATCAGGTGAACTTCAAAGAAATTGTGATTCATTACGGGAGAGGGTAGAGGGATGCAACTCAGATTATGCGTTTGTGGAATCACCTTTAGTTAACATTTTTTCTTCTTTCTGTGTACCCAGCCACCATCCAAATATTCGACACTTTTGACACCATACATCTTTATCCCAAATATATTTTCCTGAGTATGTATTTATACAGGGCAAATCACCTAGAGCTTGAGCGCCCCCGGTAGCTGAGTGGTCAGCGCGGCAGAATGTCAATCCTAACGGCCCAGGTTCGATTCCCAGCTGAGTCAGAGATTTTCTCCGCTCAGGGACTGGGTGTCGTGTTGTCCTAATCATCATCATTTCACCTCCGTTGACGCGCAAATGGCCGAAGTGGCGTCAAATCGAAAGACTTGCACCCAGCGAACGGTCCACCCGACGGGAGGCACTAGTCACGCGACATTTATTTTCACCTAAAACTTGCATCGAAAATGTTACGTAAGTGGAAATTGCTGTTGATGTTCGATTTTCACAGATTGGACTGGAAGTCAGGGGCTCATATTTTAGGAAATCAACAGATTGTAATAACAGAAAATGTATTTTTGCGAAAACATACACTTTTCTGAATGTAACAACGCATATTGACATTAACAGATTAAAAGTAGGGTAAATTAGAATATCAGTCGTGTTTGTTGCAGTATCGTAGTGTGATTCGCTTACGAGATAGTGTATTATGAAAGTTTCCACACCGACACTTTTTTGTGTCAGTTAACCAGCTTAGTTTCTTGGTACGATGTTTTTATCTTTGCTTATAGCGTGCTGTGTGTTCCGTAAGTGCATTGTGAATTGCTAGTCTGTGTGTAACAGTGCAAGCAGTAAGTCCTGAGTGGACGATGGAGTTTATAGCGCGGGAAAGTCGACTTGTTCGTGGCGTACGAGAGAATGTGGAAAGCATGCAGTTCAATCTTGTGTGATGTACGCGGTAAGATATCCCAATCGATGTCAACCACAGCGGCAATTGAAACTTCCTGGCAGATTAAAACTGTATGCGGACCGAGACTCGAACTCGGGACCTTTGCCTTTCGCGGGCAATTGCTCTACCAACTGAGCTACCCAAGCACGACTCACGCCTCGTCCTCACAGCTTTACTTCTGCCAGTACCTCGCCTCATACCTTCCAAACCTTACAGAAGCTCTCCTGCGAACCCTGCAGAACTAGCGCTCCTGAAAGAACGGATATTGCGGAGACATGGCTTAGCCACAGCCTTGGTGGATGTTTCCAGAATGAGATTTTCACTCTGCAGGGGAGCGTGCGCTGATATGAAACTTCCTGGCAGATTAAAACTGTGTGCCGGACCGAGACTCGAACTCGGTCCCGGTCCCGAGTTCGAGTCTCGGTGCGGCACACAGTTTTAATCTGCCAGGAAGTTTCATATCAGCGCACACTCCGCTGCAGAGTGAAAATCTCATTCTGGACAGCGGCAGTTATTTACCAATCTCTTCAAGCAGTTACGTGAAAGAGGTAGTGCGGCACCTAGATGACGTAACAGAAGGAAACAATTGACTACAGAAGATGCGGAAATTAATGTTCTTGCTGCTGTTACAGGTGATCCACACCTTAGGTCCTGCGAGATCGCACGACGAAGTGGCACGGGTCAGGCAAGTGTCCTACGCACTCTCCATCGTCATACGTTCCATACCCATCATATCTTTCACTACAAGAGTTGCATGTAAACGACCGTAGAACTTCTATATATGGGACTTAAGACAGGATATTCCAAATGTACGATGATGCATCTTGTTTGGCGATGAAGCTACATTTACCAATCACAGCCACGTAGACCACCGAGACATGCCCTATTGGTTTGTTGAAAATCCTCATTGGCTTCATCAGCGTCCATGGAGTGCAAATGTGTGGTGTGGCGTAGTTAACCATCATCTCATGGGCCAGTTTTTCATAGACGGAACACTGAACGGGCATTAGTATCGCAGCCTCCTAACAGACCGTCTTCCACGGATGCTGGAAGACGTCCCTCTGCAGATTAGGAGGAATATGCTGTCACCGCATGATGTCCAGCCCATAGTGCACGAAGCACCGCAACATGTAACCACTTATTATTTCCAAATCATTGGACTGGTCGCAGAGCACCTGTACCTTGGCCGGCCCGTTCCCTCGATGTGGCACCTGTAGATTTTCTTTTCTGTGGGTAAAGTTGAAAGACGCTATGCAACAACGTATTATTGCAGCCTGTTCGGACATCTCCGTTGAAATGCCAGCACGTTTGCAGCAGTCGTTCCATTCAACACTGGAAGCGTGTATTGCCGCTGCCGGTGGTCATTTTGAACACAACCTATGATGGTCAGCTGTCTCGTTACTGGTCGTAAACTACGTAACTAGTGCACGCACTTGTGTTGTTCTATAGTGCGCGCTACCACAGGTATTGCAGAAGTGCCGGAGTGGGAACTTTTCAAAATACGATATTTCATAAACGACTCCCACTACAATCCTGCAACAAACACCACTGACATTCTACTTTACCCTACTTTTAATTGTTAACGTCCATTGGCATTGTCCCGTTAAAAAAGTGTATGTTGGCCCAAAAAATACACTTTCTAAGTTTATTGTGTTGGGACAGCAACTAGCCACAAATTTACTTTCAGTTACTTTATTCAAAGGGTACCGTTACTGGTTTCGAATCGTTACGATTCCTCTTCAGATGGTTTTCATGCTTCCCTTACAACATGTGGTACGTTTCTTTAAAGATTAATTGTCCTAAAATATAAAAAATACATAATTATAAGCACCCCACACAGATGGTTGCGTTAGAGATTTTCATTGGGTGTGACTTACGTGAAATGTCGGTTTGGAGTTGTTGTTTTCATAACATTCGTCCAACAGATGTGAATACATTCCCACTGCATTCTTATCGTTGCACACGGAATTTTTTCAAACTGAGCACTTTAGATTTGTCACAGAAAAGATTTCTACCACGCACCACATGTTTCGATACATACAAAGATGTGAGTGTCAAAGATGCTATGATATATGGTAACAGTTGAAGATGTCCTATGTCTGGCAAAAGATCATATATTCACTTATGCAAGTGAAACGCCTTTTACACTAGTACAGAGAGACATCGATTTTGTGAGTTTTAGAGCGAATACTGTTACATTAATTATAAAGTTGTTCCTTTTTTTTTCCTTTTTGAGCATCATGAGAATTATAATAACATATAAATCTGCTACTTGATCTGCAGATAGGCGTTAGAACATTATTTGCTTTGGAGGGTGGGAAATAATGTTTGGAAATTTTTCAGGAAAGGGGTTTTAGATATCTCGGTTTGTTCATTAAGGATGTAGTCTGGGGTGCTGTTTTTTTTGTGTGTGTTTCTATTTCTTCTAATATATTCACAGTGGCTCCTTTTTCTGCTAGATGTAAAATTTTTGAGTTCTTCTCTGTGTTTCTCACTGAATGGTTTTCTTCAGCAATATCGGCTGCAAATGCCGATATGTTCAAGTTGCAAGCCTTAAAGCGTAAATGTGTTCTTTGTATCTAATTTCAAAACTTCTGCCTGTCTGTCCAATGTAGGTTTTGGGAATATACCTCCAAGAGTCCCTACGGTAAAACAGGAATATACAGACTCAAATGCGATACATGCCGGTGTAAAAAACTGAAGCTTCTAAGTCAATGTAGTAACAAAATACGGCCATTTATGACACATATTTTGATACTCCCAAACTCAGTCATTAAAACCTATAGTAAACTTCCCGGCGGCCTAGAATCATGATATTTTGCGAAAAGTATGGACTCAAAGCACAGCGGATGGAAAAAATCCAAAAACTTTGTAATTATATCGCTTTTTTATTAATCTGACGCTGTCTGTTCATCCGTCCGTTAAGTCTCGTTTTTCTGAAGAATGAAATGACGTATCAAGTTGAAATTTATTTCACATACTATGGTCTATGGTCCCATGGCAGTGTAATAGATGTAGGCTTCTAAGTCACTCCAACCAAACTACAAGGTCATTTATGCCACATATTTTAACTCTCGCAAACTCACACATCAAAACCTTTAGTGTACTTCCCGTAGATCTATAATCATGAAATTTGGCGAGAAACGAGGTTTCACAGTACAACTAATTAAAAAAAAATCCAAGAATTGTTAATTTGTAATTACATGACACGAAAAAAACATTTAGTCATTTGTTATCCGACGTCGAATCAGTAGTTCTGCATTCAGGCTGATTAGTTCGCAATGGTAAAAGTGAAACATCAAGCGAGGAATGACTATACTTTATTGATCATATGACACATTTCAGAACTTATCATCAACAGACATGCAGGAGCGATTGCTGCACGTAGATACTGCGTTTCAAACAGACTTTCGCAGACTAATCCTCCAATACTTTATATCACACTTGTACTCTGAAGAGCCAAAGAGACTGGTACACCTGCCTAACATAGTGTAGGCCGCCGCGAGTACACAGAAGTACCGCAACACTACATGGCATGGACTCGACTGATGTCTGAGGTAGTGCTGGAGGGAATTGACGCCATGAATTCTGCGGGCTGTCTAATAAATCCATAAGAGTACGAGGGCGTGGAGATCTATTCTGAACAGCACGTTGCAAGGCATCCCACATATATTCTCGATAATGTTCATGTCCGGCAAGTTTCGTGGCCAACGGAAGTGTCTAAACTCAGAAAAGTAATTCTGGACGTGTGGGGTGTCGCATTATAATGCTGGAATTGCCCAAGTCCGTCAGAATGCACAATGGACATGAATGGTTGCAGGTGATCAGAAAGGATGAATACGTACGTGTCACCTTTCAGAGTCGTATCTAGACGCGTCAGGGGTCCCGTATCACTCCAACGACATTCGCCCCACACCATTACACTGCCTCCACCAGCTTGAACAGTCTCCTGCTGACATGTAGGGTCCATGGATTCATGAGGTTGTCTCCATACCCGCATACTCCAGACACGTCTATCCGCTCGATACAATTTGAAACGAGACTCGTCCGACCAGGCAACATGTTCCCAGTCATCAGCTGTCCAATGTCGGTGTTGACGGGCCCAGGCGAGGCGTAAAGCTTTGTGTCGTGCAGTCATCAAGGGTACACGAGTGGGCCTTCGGTTCCGAACCCCTATATCGATGATGTTTCGGTGAATGGTTCGAAGGCTGACACTTGTTGATGGCCCAGCATTGAAATCGGCAGAAATTTGCGGAAAGGTTGCACTTCGGTCACGTTGAACGATTCTCTTTAGTCGTCCTTGGTCTCCTTCTTGCAGGATCTTTTTCCGGCCGCAGCGATGTCGCAGATTTGATGTTTTACCGGATCCCAGATCTTCATGGTACACTCGTGAATTGGTCGTGCGGGGAAATCCCCACTTTATCAGTACCTCGGAGATGCTGTGACCCTTTGCTCGTGTGCCGACCATAACACCACGTCCAAACTCACTTAAATCTTATAACCAACCACGAAGCAGCAGTAACCGATCAATCACCTGTGCCAGACACTTGTTGTATTATATATGCGTTGCGTATTCTACCTGTTTACATATCTCTGTATTTGAATACGCATGCTTATACCAGTTTCTTTGGCGTTTCAGTGTATTAGTGAAATCTAAACTTTCTCGATGATCTTGGAATCCCTAGGACCCGTATATTGACAATATCAATTACGATAACAGGCAAACATGCTCGAGATTCTCAGTTCCCAGAAGGAATGAACTGTCTGTACACATAATTAAGCTTGTTAAGAAACTTCAGTGGGCGAATCCTATTCAGATTCAGCTAGTTTTTTCTCTGTCTTGCATAAAGTCAGCGGAAGCGACTTCAGATGATATATGAAGTCTTCACGGGTCGTCAGCCGAATAGCGTCGTCGTCTCGTAGCAACGTTTCGGTGGAACGCGTCTCCATCATCTTCGCCTGAAGATGATGGAGACGCATTCCATCGAAACGTTGCTACAAGACGACGACGCTACTCGGCTGACAACCCGTGAAGACTTCATACATGACATTCGCCGAGAAAGCTTGCACCCACATATGACTTCAAATGAGCCAATGTTGTTTCCATGACGTTAATTGCTTTTAGCAGTATGGGACTTAACTTCTGAGGTCATCAGTCCCCTAGAACTTAGAACTACTTAAACCTAACTAACCTAAGGACATCACACACAACCATGGCCGAGGCAGGATTCGAACCTGCGACCGTAGTGGTCGCGCGGCTCCAGACTGTAGCGCCTAGAACCACTCGGCCATGACGTTAGCATGTACGTGCAAGGTAGAGAGATCAGGGAGGGAGGGAAGGTGGGAGGGAGGAAGGATAGGTGGACTGGTTGGGTGAAGAGATACCCACACACACAGACATACACGCAGCCACGCATTTTGTCTTTCTGTGTGTTTGTGCGTCAACTAGCGTCGTCAAGTTTCTTCCTCTGTTGTGACGACGATAGGCCCCGTCTGACTGGCTCTCTAATAGCGCGCAGCTGCTGCTGGAATGAGTGACAAACCGCGTCCGCACTGCAGACGTCACGTGGACGAGAACGCTCTTCTATTTGCGGCCGCAGTAAATTACTCGGCTCTGCTCTCGCAGTGCCATCCGCAGCTAGATTTCAAGACAAAGAGAGCTGGAGAGCCTATTATTCCGAGCTGTACGCAAATAACAGATGCAAATAAAAAGATACCTCCAGCTACCCCAACGCCGCTTTCACCGACTGAATCGTCCTAGGACGGCATACATTTTCCCGTTCCAGTGTAAATAAATGTTACACAGCAACAAAGGAGTGACGGATAAATCACAAAGAGTAGCACTCATACAGTCGACTGAAAGTGCTCCGGCACTAATCTTAAGTGATGCATGGTCGCGCGGGATTAGCCGAGCGGTCTGTGGCGCTGCAGTCATGGACTGTGCGGCTGGTCCCGGCGGAGGTTCGAGTCCTCCCTCGGGCATAGTTGTGTGTGTTTGTCCTTAGGATAATTTAGGTTAAGTAGTGTGTAAGCTTAGGGACTGATGACCTTAGCAGTTAAGTTCCATAAGATTTAACACACATTTGAACATTTACGTGATACATAGAAAATCCTATATGGGACAGTTACCAGCACTAGTTCCAGGCATGCACATGTACGTAAGAGCGAAATATGGCTCGATCTTTCATTAGACTACGTTTTCTGTGTGCAGAAATACGGAAAGTTAAAAAATAGCTTAGCAAAGACTGCATTCTCTGCCACCCACAAATCTTTAGCGTTGTTTTAGGGTAACACAAAATCTAAGCCATCTCGCTAATAGCAAAATCTGAGATCATAGCGTAACTGTGATGAATGAATTTCACTGTCAAACAAATACTACTTTTGTTCCTCTTCAAAACAATTTGGGGTTTTCATCATTTGGATTTGCAGCTCCTTGTGTGTCCCGTGTTTGCAGTTAAAATCATAGGATGTCAGGTCCGCAAGTTATGCAAAACATTGTTTTTTCGGGCACCCAAATATGTTTCAGCTCAACTGTTGCATCATCAGTGGGTTTCCGTTTTATTTAATCTTAACACTTGGTGTGCATGTTTTTTTCAGGATCACTTGTGTGTTATTTATTACAGGTAGCTTGTCATGTTTTCGTGTGGCAAGCCCTTTTATTCTCAGCATAATTGTGAGGTGTCGTGATGCACGCGTAAATATAGCACGTATTTTCACAAATAAGGTCGTAAAAGCATTTTGCACTTCACCAAAACACAGTTACACAATATTTAAAGATCTGTTGACTATTTATTGCCACTAAGACTCATGAAATGGCTCTCAAGTCCGTATTTACGTCTGCACTAATATTGTATCTGTAAGTTCGCAGTTATAAAGACGTATTTCACATAGTCATACGAAAGTAACCAGAATTTTGCAAGTTCGGTTCAACTTCACGCAAGTTAAATGTCCGGTGGATTCAGGGGCCTTCCTTTACAGAAGTGTTCGTCATACTACTTCGTCACGAATGCAAAACTTGTCACGCGGATTATGTAAGTTCGACCAGAATATTACACACGCGGTTATCTTTCACGCGTAGGCGCATAAAATTACCAAACCTTCACTAAAATGCTTCCCACTCCAGTCACTTTCTGCTAGCGATAACTGAACCGAATTTACGTGTCTAATTGCATACTATTTCCGAAGAGCCGTCTAACGTGGTGGTTCGGAAGCGAATCCCCCAGGCAGTGTCCTCGTACAAACAGCACTCCTCTGTCCCCGCGGGAAGCTCTCAATTCTGATTGGCTGTCGATCTGGATGATCAATCAAAACATTCATTCTAGATAATTCTCGCGGCAAAGTCCTCTCTTATCCAATCACAATTTAAAAACTAATTGTATGCAAACAAAACATCCATTTACTATATGAAATTTAATTATATACCAAATAAAGTATCAAATAATTCCAAAATTAAATAAGAAATTTATTCCGTTCCTAGCTTCTTTGCTGACTGCCTTTTACAAAAGCATGCTCTCTCAGATATATGTGACGTCGCTCGTCGTTCTTCCCAGGAATTTTTGCCACGGTTTGGGTTTCACATAGATCTTCACAAATAAAACATTTAGAATGTTCATATGTTTCTCATTCACTCTCCCAACCACTCCTACGCACTCACATAACAAAATGTAACTGAATATTAATTTTAAAAGGTTCCAATATTATAAAATTACAAATGTTATAAAGTGAAAGATTCTAGTTAGTCGATTTTTAGGAACTGAACTCCTAATGACGTTGGAAGCTAATCTAATGCCGTTACTACATCATTTTTGAAATACCAGAATGGGTTTTTGTTATTTATAGGTAAAATTTTCTATCTTCGAAACTATGATAAATATTTAAATGAAATTTGAACAGTATCATTTTACCATTAACAAAAAGCAGTGTGTAAACTTTGAACAATATCAGAGACTAACTAATGTAGTTTATTTGGATTAATAAAGCCAAACACCGTCCGACCAGGCCTTGAAGGTCTAACGGTACCGATCGGCCGCCGTGTCGTCCTGAGCCCTTAGGAGTCACTGGATGTTACCCTCCCTCCGTTACCAGTTTTCGTGACCGGTGCCACTACTGCTCAATCAAGTACCTCTCCAATTGTCCTAACAAGGGCTGAGGGCACCCTCCTTGCCAACAGTACTCGGCAGACGGCGACCCTTCCAAGAGCTAGCCAAGCATGACACGCTTAAGTTTGATGGTCAGATGGGAATAGGTGTTATCACTGCGGCAAGGCCTTTGGATATTTAGAGTTCTGACTAAACAAGGAAATGAGCAAATCTCCTGCAGCTACTGGACCAGAGCTGCTCACGGCTCCATACATTACTGCACTTATAATAACACGGTATAATTTGCTACATTACACGCGGTATAAATGTTCGATACGGCGCCTCTTGGATCACGAAAGACTTCGGTTCCCTTGGATATGGAGACGCCCACTATTACCATACGAACACGTAAAGCTCGCCCACGTTTGAATTCACGTCGCTCCGGCATAATACACCCACAACTATGCAGAACACTGTTCTGACCGTGACTGACACGTGCTACCAGCAGTGGCTGTTGTGTAACAGCGCAAGAGCACATGAACTTCCCCAATGTTTGACACCTTGCGGATTTAGTGGTTATTTTTCTTTGAATGCTGTTGTAGATGCGATAATGTGAAATACACGGCACTCAATCTATTACGATTTGGTGCATTGCTACTCCTCTAGACTCAATGAAACTTGACATCAGGGTCGCGAACACACTTTCAGTTCGGACCTTCTTCAAGGCGGCTGTACAAGTACGTTCAACCTCCTGTGGGAATCTCAGAGAAGCGAGCATCGAGGAAACTGGTCAGGGACTGCGGACAGATGGCCGTCTGTGGGAGTGTGGGTCGACCGTCAGACGTTCCGAGACAGTCCGCGCAAGTGCCTTAAACAGGGTGGTGCAGTGGTTAACGCAACTGACTGGTAAGCAAGATAGCCCGGGTTCGAATCCCTGTGACCACTGATTCCGTGTGATGTCCAGATGCAGGTGATATCACGAAACCCTTTCCATTCTCTCCCTCCCCTCTCCTTCAGTTTAAACATAGGTAATTGATAAACAATGTGCACGGTTCTCGGGTCGCACAGCTAGCCCTTACCACTAAGCTACAAATTTACATCAGTGCCACCAGGTGGCAGCACACTGCAGCAGACTGTATCCCGGTTCGCTTGGCATAAATCCCGCTACACCGTTGCACTCCCCTCAGATACGCCAATTCACTCACTGTGTAGTAAAAAAGCAGACCGAAAATGAGTATATGTTACACGAGGATCACTCCAAAAGAAATGCAAACTATTTTTTTTATCCACCTTTTATTCTACATGTTTGAAAGTATGACAGTGTGTAGAAACATTCTTTAGGAACACTATTTTCATTTCTCCACATAATTTCCATCCCTCTTAACTGCCTTACGCCATCTTGGAACCAGCGCCTGTATACCCGCACGGTAAAATTCTGGACCAACCTGTTGGAGCCACTGTTTGGCAGCGTGCACAAGGGAGTCATCATCTTCAAACCTTGTTCCACGAAGAGAGTCTTTCAGTTTCCCAAAGAAATGACAGTCACATGGAGCGAGGTCAGGACTATGTAAGGCGGGTGTCTCAGTGTTGTTGTGATCGCTTCCATGGTTTTTGACTGACATTTGGCCATGCATTATCGTGCAACAGCAAAACATCCTGCTTTTGCCGATGTGGTCAAACACGACTCAGTAGAGGCTTGAAGTTTCTTCAGTGTCGTCACATATGCATCAGAATTTATGTTGGTTCCACTTGGCATGATGTGCACAAGCAAGAGTCCTTCGGAATCGAAAAACACCGTAGCCATAACTTTTCCAGCAGAAGGTGTGGTTTTGAATTTTTTTCTTTGGTGAATTTGCATGATGCCACTCGATTGATTGCCTCTTCATCTCTGTTAAAAAATGATGGAGCCATGTTTCATCACCTGCCACAATTCTTCCAAGAAATTCATCTCCACCATTCTCTTACTGTTCCAAAAGTTCGCTGCATACCGTTTTTCTTGTTTCTTTGTGAGCCACTGTCAACATCCTGGGAACCCACCTGGCACAAACCTTTCTCAACGCCTACACTTTCAGTATTCTGCAAACACTTCCTTCTCCGATCAAAACGCAGCGTGACAATTCGTTCACTGTGATGCGTCTGTCAGCAGTCACCAGTTCGTTAACTCTCTGCACATTGTCTGGAGTGTGTGCAGTACGAGGCCTGCCGCTGCGAGGACAATCCTCAATACTGCCGTGCCCGCTTTCATCACGTGACCTGCTTGCCCACAGACTAACTGTACTGCGATCGACAGCAGCATCTCCATACACCTTTTCCAACCTCTTGCGGATGTTTCCCACTGCCACGTTTTCACAGCACAGTAATTCTATGACAGCACGTTGCTTCTGACGAACGTCAAGAGTAGCAGCCATCTTGAAGACATGCTGTGAAGTCGCCACTCACGGGAACAGGTTGAACTAAGTTTAAAAACAAGCGGGAAGGATGTATCTACACAGTGTAAATCTTTCACACATGCAGAATAAAAACTGTATTTTTACAAAAATAGTTTGAATTTCTTTTGGAGTGACGCTCGTAGTTATACTAGCATATAAACTTGTACTGTGAGATTCTGAATGAGATAAAAGTTTGGAAGGTAGGAGACGAGGTATTGGCAGAACTGAAGCTGTGAAGACGGGTCGTGAGTCATGCTTGGGTAGCTCAGATGGTCGAGTTCGATTCCCAACGGAGTCAGGGATTTTCACCTGCCTCGAGATGACTGGGTGTTGTTGTGTCGACTTCATCATTATCATTCATCCCCATTACGGTCGGAGGAAGGCAATGGCAGACCACCTCCACTAGGACCTTGCCTAGTACGGTGGTGCGGGTCTCCCGCATAGTTCCCCTACGCTCTCTCAAGGTCTTCATCATCATCTGTCTATGTTTCACGAAAATGTAAGTCAATTCGCATTTTTCCGGCACAGTAGCTCAGCGTGTTCGGTCAGAGGGTTTAGTTACCCTCTGTAATAAAAAAAACTGAGTAAACGGGTCAACGAACAACCTGAATGAGTGTCATCGGACGTCCGCCACGAACAAATTAAACGAACAATATATAGAAAAAAAAGATGGTAGAGCACTTGCCCGTGAAAGGCAAAGGTCCCGAGTTCGAGTCTTGGTCCGGAACATAGTTTTAATCTGCCAGGAAGTTTCGAAATAAAACGTCTTGGGTTTTATCATACGGTAATCCATTGAGGCGCTGAGAACCATTAAGCACATCATCGTCGAATGTGATACTCTAGCATTTATTCACGCATGTGAATCCTGTTGATCTTATACTGGGTCATGTTTATCTGTGCTCTAGCCCCACAATGTATATACGAACTTTCACGAAAATCTGTCCCACACGTTTTTCTAATGTTCACTTAAATGTGGAATCGAAGACGGTGTGCATTGGGCGCTCAGTGCATTGTTTAGATTCCAGTCAAATGATCATGCCGGTAGACAGCACTACTTCAATCTAATCCTTCCCACAAACGGCAATTTGTGTTTGCAGGTGATTTTTTACTGTGCATGAACCGGCTTTCGTGTGCAATATCATCATAAACTCCGTTGAATATGTTTCGAGTACTAACAGAAAAGAAAAGGCCAGGAAAAGTTAACAGCGAAGGAAATAGACTGAGAAAGAGACGAAATCTGTGTGACTGCAAGCAAACATTTGACAAAGAAGTGTATAATGAGTGTAACTTGTGTGGGTGCAATGTAAGAAGGTCTGATTTTCAGCCTGCAAGTTAACTCGTTAACAAACACAGGTTTTAGGCATCTTTTACATTTCCGAAAAAATAAAAAGCACGGAAACTCCGACTTTCACTAAAATGTGAAACGGGGAGTAGCGAAAGCATAAACATTATTTCGTTCGTGTCCTTAACTGTACTTAATTATATACAAACTGAGTGGTCAGCGTGACAGAATGTCAATCCTAAGGGCTCGGCTTCGATTCCCGGCTTTGTCGAAGATTTTCTCCGCTCAGGGACTGGGTGTTGTGTTGTCCTAGTCAATATCATTTCATCCCCATCGACGCGCAAGTCGCCGACGTGGCGTCGAATCGAAAGACTTGCCTCAGGCAAACGGCCTAACCGGAAGGAGGCCGTAGCCACACGACATTTACATTTACATTTATATACAAGACAACAAAATTCCACACAAACAATTCTTTTTCAAACAAATTATGCAAATTATTATTATTATTATTATTATTACTATTATTATTATTACTGTTTTTATTATTAATATTGGCAGTGACTGTAATTGACAAATATGTTAATAAGCGTAGCAGTTACATAGCAGATGCGGCTACTTTTACACTTTCATCATTTATTTGAATTTCAAAAATTTCCGAACACGCAGAATATATATTTACGAGCCACCATTGCTTGCAACGTCTTGAGAACATAGCACAGGTGCCGTTCGTGATCAAACACAACAGCGAAACTCACACGCTTGGCTTGTATCTGCATGTGACAGTTACTGAACTATATGAAAAAACGAAAATTAGTTAAAACCTACGGGGTGCACACGCTTTATTCTACATGTAAACGTCAATACAGATATTCGGATTTATGTTATGAGATGTTAGATATGCCTGCCGTCACTGGCGATGATGTGGCGCAGACGAATAGCAAAATTCAGCATGATATGCTGAAGTGTCGCAACATAGATGCTGTCGATAACCTCCTGATTGGCTGTTTATAGCTCAGCAATGGTTTTGGGGTTATTGCTGTACACTTTGTCTTTAATACAGTCGCACAAAAGGGAGTCGCATGTGCTCAGATCCGGAGAATACCGCGGTCAGTTGAGGCCCCTGCCAGTAACCTCTGGGTACCCCAGAGACAGAACACGACCCCCAAAGTGCACCTCCAAAACATCAAACACTTCCCTGCTTCGATAAGGTAGTGCTCCGTCTTGCATTAACCACATATTGTAGAAATCACTGTCACTTTCGATAGTGGGGATGAAATTATCTTCTAGAATCTTCACGTACCGTTTGGTAGTCACCGTGCCATCAAGGAATATGGCACCGATTATCCCATGACTGGGTATTCCACACCACACAGTCACCCGTTGAGGATGAGAGGACTTCTCGATCGTGTTATACGGATTCTCAATTCCCCCCAATGCACCAATTTTGCTTATTGACGAACCCATTCAAATGGAAGTGGGCTTAGTGGCTAAAGCCTAAACGCTACAAATACTAATTCCCATCGTTCCCCACTGTTAAACTGAAGTTTGAACGATCTAGCGCAAACCGTTCAGAAGTTACGATGACATTATGTAATATACACTACTCGCAATTAAAATTGCTACACCAAGAAGAAATTCAGATGATAAACGGGTATTCATTGGACAAATATATTATACTAGAACTGACATGTGATTACATTTTCGCGCAATCTGGGTTCACAGATCCTGAGAAATCAGCACCCAGAACAACCACCTCTGGCCATAATAACGGCCTTCATACGCCTGGGCATTGAGTCAAACTTAGCTTGGATGGCGTGTACAGGCACAGCTGCCCATGCAGCTTCAACACGATATCACAGTTCATAAAGAGTAGTCACTGGCGTATTGTGACGAGCCAGTTGCTCGGCCACCATTGACCAGATGTTTTCAGTTCGTGAGAGATCTGGATAATGTGCTGGCCAGGGCAGCAGTCGAACATTTTTTGTATCCAGAAAAGCCCGTACAGGACCTGCAACATGCAGTTGTGCATTATCCTCCTGAAATGTAGGGTTTCGCAGGAATGGAATGAAGAGTAGAGTCACGGGTCGTAACACATCTGAAATGTAACGTCCACCGTTCAAATTGCCGTCAATGCGAACAAGAGATGACCGAGACGTGTTACCAATGGCACCTCATACCATCACGCCGGGTGATACGCCAGTATGGCGATGACGAATACATGGTTCCAATGTGCGTTCCCAGCATTGTCGCCAAACACGGATGCGACCATCATGATGCTGTAAACAGAACATGGATTCATCCGAAAAAATGACGTTTTGTCATTCGTGCACCCAGGTTCGTCGTTGAGTACACCATCGCAGGCGCTCCTGCCTGTGATGCAGCGTCAAGGGTAACCGCAGCCACGGTCTCCGAGCTGATAGTCCGTGCTGCTGCAAACGTCGTCGAACTGTTCGTGCAGATGGTTGTTGTCTTGCAAACGTCCCCATCTGTTGACTCAGAGATCAAGAGTTGGCTGCACGATCCGTTACAGCCATGCGGATAAGATGGCTGTCATCTCGACTGCTAATGATACGAGGCCGTTGGGATCCAGCTCGGTGTTCCGTATTACCCTCCTGAACCCACCGATTCCATATTCTGCTAACAGTCATTGGATCTCGACCAACGCGAGCAGCAATGTCGTGATACGATAAACCGCAATTGCGATAGACTACAATCCGACCTTAATCAAAGTCGGAAACGTCATGGTACGCATTTCTCCTCCTTACACGAGGCGTCACAACAACGTTTCACCGGGCAACGCTGGTCAACTGCTGTTTGTGTATGAGAAATCTGTTGTAAACTCTCCTCATGTCAGCACGTTGTAGGTGTCGCCACCGGCGCCAACCTCGTGTGAATGCTCTGAAAAGCTAATAATTTGCATATCACAGCATCTTCGTCCTGTCGGTTAAATTTCGCGTCTGTAGCACGTCATCTTCGTGGTGTAGCAATTTTAGTGGCCAGGAGCGTAGTTCAATAACTGTCACCCTGTATGTTCAAACATGCGTTCCTCGCGGTGTTTCCGTTGTTTTGTAGATAATTTAATGCTGGAATTCACGTTTTTGCTCTGTTCAGGTGGCCAGCCTGCGGACTGGGGGCAGGTCTTGCAGCAGCGGCACGTGGCGCAGAGCGGCGCAGCCGCGGGCTGCGGCCGGAGCCGTCCTCGGCGGCCCTCGAGCGGCCTAGCGGCGTCGCAGCGGCCATTCATTGCGGCTGGAGGACCCTGCTTACGGGCCGGTACTCCACGCAGACGAGTGCGGCGGTCTCGCAGCCACCGCCTCCCGCCTACACCGCCGCCTGCACCGCCACCTCACGCTGCGCAGCGCCTGTGCGCGCAGCGCAGCGGCGAGACGTCGCCTGTAAACACTTTGCCCTGGCTTGGCGACCGTGCCAGGAGTGTGTCAAAGCGGCAGAGGAGCGATTTTGTTACGTGTGCTTCAGTTGCTCCCGCAATACTGGAGTGGATACTCACACTCTTTGCAGCGCATCCCTCCGGGTAAAACAAAATTCCCTGCCGCCAAAAGCGCTCTTTCATAGCACGGCACAGTACTGATGAGTCTTTGGTTCAAAAATGGCTCTGAGCACTATGGGACTTAACTTCTGAGGTCATGAGTCCCCTAGAACTTAGAACTACTTAAACCTAACTAACCTAAGGACATCACACACATCCATTCCCGAGGCAGGATTCGAACCTGCGACCGTAGCTTTCGCGAGGTTCCAGACTGTAGCGCCTAGAACCGCTCGGCCGCCCCGGCCGGCTGAGTCTCTGGTGAGTGGTTGGTTGGGTGATTCGGACAGCCAGGTCATCATCAAGTTACCCTCCATTAAGAATGTGGATGCACTCAGCGACTGTGATATGACTTTCAAAATGATGGAGCACAGCAATCAGTCGTCATTTTCTTTCGTTCATTAAGCAAATCTAGATTTCAGCAAGTGCCTAGCCATTATCAATGAACTATTTCATAGCATTTTCAACATTTCGCGGCCCTGTCAGCAATTGTATAAATATTTATTTTAATTTTAAACCAACAGCCTCAGTTGCATGGATTACCTAAATTTACCTTGGTTTCAGTCGGGATAACCAAACCTTCTTCAGACTACGACCTGCTTAGTGCTCTCCTGGCTAGAGCCGACACCTGGCCTGTCGGAGGGCAAGGGATGCCTTGACCACACTGCTGTTCCCAGAGAATAACAGAGCACGACATCTTTGTCTTTTCTGCATGAACATCTCAGGCCGCGACGCTGCAGCACTGCCTAGATGGCTGAGAAAAAACTGTTGTTTTCGATCCAAAATTTTTGCATTCGGTGAACTGAGACACACCTGTGTCATGCTCGCCGCAAAGAGGCCAACCAAGCGAGGGGCACTTCTGTAGTTCAGCACCAACTTCGTTTCTCTTAATACAGATTTTATACACCAAGAATGGTAAGTTTCTATAGCATCCCCCTGTTTTTTTATGAAATAAGCCATTTTCTGGTATGTCACACTGGCAACAGAATTGAGTCAACCCCTCCATGTAGAGTTCTGTGAAAGCAGGGAGCTCAGGACGAAGAAGTATGTTTCATAGCGTTTATATTCTGGCCACAGTGCAATTTGATTCGTGGCCATAGCGTGGTGTAGATGGGTGCACACTTCCCTGACTCTGGGGAAATGTAAATTTCGCAGGTTGCGGCCGTGTGATCCATAGCAGCTAGCTACTTACTTGTTCTAGCGTGGAACTTGTCTTGCCCATTTGTTCATAATTTACGATTTTGTCACATTTTGAATTTGCGAGCAGCTCAGACAAGGATAACTTGTTGCATTGTTACCACGCAGTTTCCAACATAACTAGGTACCTGCTGCAGTGTTAGCGTCATTTTTGTCTCAATTCAATCCAGATTTTCAGAGAACTTTGCTCTCTGTTAACTATTTTTTATCGTGTTCAATAATTAGAGAAAATTAAGATTCGTTATACTCAGACCTGAGGCAAATTACAAGATCCTTAAATTGCCCTACAACTTTTCCACAGTTAAGCGCTCCACTAATAATACGTATAATCTGTTGCACAGCTAAGCTTGTGGTTCTCACAGTGATGGTGGTATCCTTGTGTGCAGTGGACCAACTCAATGAATGTAATGAGCAGTGCACATGCTGCTCATTTTATTCATTTGTATGTCTTTTTATTGACTAGGAAGAGCTTTGTCGATCCACAGCAGGATTATATATATGGCTGACGACCTTGCATTTAGACTATGTAAACAACATTTCATAGCAACGTAATACCATAAGACAGGTCGAGGGTCACTGCCGACGCAGACACAGCATAAACTATCACAGTGCAATCACTTCTAGAATACCATTCGAGTATTTGCTGTAGGTGTCAAGCCGGTACACCAACAGACATCGAACTATTTCAGCGACGCGCTGCTCCAATCACAACGGATCGGTATAGCCCATATCAAAGTGTAAAAGATTTGTTCGTGAAAATAGGCAACGCATGGAAGAAAGAGGACTTAGTTCACACGAAAGCATTGTCGTTAGATGTAAACAATTTGCATGCGAAGGAGACTGTGCTATAGATCTGCTCCCACCATCGCATACGTAGTGATCATAAGAATAAGTTGGTACGGACACAGACAGTTATTTTTTTTTTTCGAGCTCATAACGTATATCACCGACGAGGCTTTAAAATTTTATGGTGCGTAATGAGATTATAGGATCAACGATGATCGAATAAACTACTGTGCCGCAACCGCTATGCGAGAGAAAAAGACAGACCGAGTGGAGATCGCAAAATCAAATGGAGGAGGATACGCAAAAAAGGAATTTGAAAGAAAAGCTATACATGGATGGAGAAGCTCGGACATGAGCTTGTGAGAAACGGCCCAAAGAGCTGCAAAACTAAATAAATAAAAGAGCGAGGGAGAGGGAGAGAGGGTGAGAGAGGGAGAGAGAGAGAGAGAGAGAGAGAGAGAGAGAGACAGAGAGAGAGAAGTGTGAGAAATAAAAAAGGAAATCGATTTTACTGACACGGTGTACGTTACGCCATGCACACTACAGTGACTTGCGCAGTGCATAGGCAGACTTTGAGTAATTTCTCACTTATAGAACTTCGAGACAGATTAAAATTGTACTGAGGTGGAATCTCAATTCTGGTCCTTGGCATTCATTGGCAATACGTTTGTTACCAGAGCCTATTCAAGCACGCATCATAGTTTACACAGTTCATAACGTCAGAATCTTTATCGTGTATTTCCACTTCCTTAGTGGTTCTCATGCACATATTGTTCGGCTATCTGCCTACACTTGGGCACTAACTGATCATGTAAATATTTTATTAAGACGCAGTAAACGGTGTTCCATCTGCTCTGCGGTAAACGGCGTAACTTGGGGGAATCGCACTGATGTTTCTTGTGGTGACATTACTGATCGCAGATGGGAATTTTTGTGATCTATGTTCACAAAAGAAATGTTCTTGTCCTTTCATGTTAACAGACACCATTGTAATCGTTTTTAACAAGTGTTCAAGCCCGTCCGACGACTTCGTTCTGGCAAGTTATCAGACTACACGGAGACAGAAACATACAAGCAGAGATTCAATCAAAAGTTTTACAGTAGACTTTAATCAAGGTAGTTGCTCAGAGTAGACAAATTATATCCTACTACCATGTCTGCGATATATTTCCGTCTATAACAATCTGTGTGCCGCTGGCAAAACTCGCCAAAGCTGTAACATAAATTAAACCATGTGAATTTGTGGCTAGTTGATATCTTGTGTGGTCACGTATGATTTTTATGATACTTAAATTAAAAGAGATTCTAGCGCATAACCAGACTAATAAAAGTGTAGTTCGTTACACCCTCTAGGAGAAATGAAGTGGATAGAGCATTTCACGGAAGAAGACTGGGTTAAGAGTTTAATTAAGGCTGTAGTGGCACGAATTTTTAATCTTTTAGTGGGTTCCATAACGGTATTCACTCCGATACTGAGTGAAAGATTCATTTTAGAAAAAACTTCCGCCCATGGGCGTCATTCTACCTGTCTGTGCACGAGAACCTCTGAATGACCTTTGTAATAATGGAGCAAGGACGACAATAAATATTTCCAGGAGTATTCAAAAACTACAAAATTAACTTGACGCGAAATTATTCGAAGTCGCCTCCCATACATCATCCACATTGAAGGCTACATTCTTTTTTTTAAAAAATGGAAGATTCTTTCTCCTCTAAAATTTCCTGAGTTTCAGTCTCAACCTTATTTCTTTGCAGCTAAGCACTCTGTTCGGATAAAACTCGTTGATGATGAGTTCAGATAGAATGTTCATATTTAACAGTCATAACTCTATTGCCACTCGTTCAGTCCCGCTGGATTTCATCCCTGTAATACGGGGTGCAGTCGTGATCAATTATATCGAAAGCCGATTAAGTTGCAGATTATTGAGAACAAAACATCCAGAAGGAAATCCCCCTTCAGAATGGAAGCAATGAGAATGAGTGTCGTAGCAATTCTGTAACAGTTTTTTTCCGTATAGATACATGGAACCTGTGGAACTCCTTTAGGATCGTAAAAGAACAGTACAAACTACGAGTCTACAAATGTCTAAATTTTGGCTAGTATTCGAGTAATATGAACATAGAGAGTAAGAAAGCACAACGTAACCGACCGCGAGGCTTTCAGGGATTGGTATGAAAAATTAACTCTTATTGCAGGATGAGGTCACTACCTAAAAGAAAAATTTAATTAATGTCAGGCTTAAGATCAGGGTTTAACGGCCCGTCGACGAAGAGGTCATTAGAGACTTAGAAGAAACTTTGACACAGGGAGTAGAGGGGTGGAAATCGGCCGTGTTCATTCCACATAAATCATCATGACCTTTGTCTTACGTTGCACATGTTGCTGGGAGCGATCTGATATTTGGTAAATAAAAATATTTGTCAACCAAGATGGCGTTTTGTAATATTTTTATTTTCTTTCCCCAGTGACCAGTTTCGATAGGATCTATCTGTCATCTTCGGATCTTCTGTAAATAACATCACTGTGCATGAATCGCACTAACATAACGAGAGTACACTACAGTTATTAAACAATATGGCCTCAATGGCTTGTCTGATTCACAAAACAGAGAAAATAAAAAGTTCGTAGCACCAAGAGTGTACCTGGAGTGGAGGTGAGATGGTCAATGGAGACTGATGCGGAGAAGCTATAACGGCTTCGTTGGCGAATCCGACTCCATTGAAGGGCACACTATTGGTGCTACGTACTTTTATTTACTCTGTATTTGACAAGCCAATGTACCGACATTGTTTCATAAGAGAAGTGTGCCCTCGTTATGTGATTCATGCACAGTAATACCATCTTCGGCCGAGCGGTTCTAGGAGCTTCAGTCTGGAAGCGCGCGCCCGCTACGGTCGCAGGTTCGAATCCTGCCTCGGGCATGGATGTGTGTGTCGTCCCTAGGTTAGTTAGGTTTAAATAGTTCTAAGTTCTAGGGGACTGATGACCTCAGATGTTAAGTCCCATAGTGCTCGGAGCCATTTGAACCATTTAATGTCATATTCAGAACATTCGAAGATTAGAACTAGACTCTGTAGGAACTGGTCTTTCGGGAAATAAAGGAAAACTATGACAACACGCTTTCTGGATCTCCAAATATTCTTATTTGTCTTATACGGTTTAGGGAAACCACGGAAAACCTAAAACTGGTTGTCCGGACGAGGATGTGAACCGATGACCTTGCGAGTACTTACACGTCCGCCTCACTCGGTAGCAAGTGAAATGCAAGGCGCGTTACTGTAAGTCTGTGAGGAAGTTTTGTGTCTTTGGCATATAGCTCAAGGAGACTCTCCCACGGCACTAAATGTGAATCTAAAATTCTTTTACAGATGTGTCGAAATGACAGTTGATGTAAGACTTTTACAGTGGGAAGAGCAGACACTAAACTGTAGTTCATAGCTAAGATCGTGTGCCGGTGTAGCGTTTCCTACGACTGAATAAACCGACAATATTTTAGTATGGCAAGATGCTGGTTCGTATCAAATCGGAAAGAGTAATCAAACTCAAACATTTCTAATAACAGCTGACTGAAATGCAAACATCTCTTTCATATACATTTGAGCGTTAAATAGACGACAACGAAACTGTAGTAGGGTATCCTGGAAGAATGACGCCACCGAGCACTTCTTAAAATTTCTGTAACTGCTTATCACTTTCCTCCAACTTCTTCCCAATCTTTCATACACGTGTGAGAGTCACAGTAATAAAATGAGGATACAGCTTACGCAAAAATCCACACAGAGTATTACTCATTGTGTACGGAAGAAGAATGTATTATGCGACTGCGACGAACGCTTAACAGTCTATAGACTACAGACATAGATGTGAAATAACCCTTCAGTCAAGGAAACGTGATGAAGTAAACAAGCAGAGAGTTAATAAAATAGCTTGAAACTTGCACAAACTAGTTCGGATCAATATTTGATCCATACATCTAAAAAAAACTGTATCTTGTTATTGTGTCACGAAGAAGAAAGTTAACCAAACGTGAATTATGCGTTCTACAGAGACGCGCGTTTTCCAAGATTGATGATTTTTCTGTGTATCTATCTGCGTTTTAAAAAACTGCCTTTAGTAAAAGAGATCGTGGACACTTATCCTTAATCTATTCTCTTACAGAAATAACATTAAACCACTACAGATTTTCACTGTTAACAAAGATGTCTTTAACACCGTGTGTTTCATATGAAGTATTTAATTGCCAGGCCGGTAAGCGGGCATTGGAGTCCATCGCCAGTGACATATTTTTTGTACCTCCACATCAAATCTCGTGCGTGTCAATTATACATTATTTATGATGTCAAAATCGATGATGATCGTGCACAGATGGTTCAGCAAATGTCACCCTTTAACTTTTGACACGACCGCCTATGTACTGTGAGATCAACATCGATTTTGATATCATAGAGAATTTGTAACTGACATTCGATCATTTTCTATGGTACATAATGTACGACACGGACGATAGGCGCTATACCTGGATGCCGCTCGGGCAGTTAAATATTTTATATGCAACACGCAGTGCAACACCAAGCATAAGCGTGTTCACTTTATTAATGCATTTATGCAACAAACGTGTACTGTGAGGTATAATTATTTGTACAAAAAGATGATAACAATGTTAAATGCTAAGGAATTAATGGTGCCTTGTACGTATAAATATCAGATAAATGAAAAGATTTTGACATGTGCTGAAGGACGTTTTCGCAGTACTTCGTGAGAGCTAAACGGCCGAAATTGCAAAAATGGTTCAAATGGCTCTGAGCACTATGCCACTTAACTTCCCGCCCGGGTTCCCGGGTTCGATTCCCGGCGGGGTCAGGGATTTTCTCTGCCTCGTGATGGCTGGGTGTTGTGTGATGTCCTTAGGTTAGTTAGGTTTAAGTAGTTCTAAGTTCTAGGGGACTGATGACCATAGCTGTTAAGTCCCATAGTGCTCAGAGCCATTTGAACCATTTTGAACTTAACTTCTGAGGTCATCAGTCGCCTAGAACTTAGAACTAATTAAACCTAACTAACCTAAGGACGTCACACACATCCATGCCCGAGGCAGGATTCGAACCTGCGACCGTAGCGGTCGCTCGATTCCAGACTGTAGCGCCTAGGACCGTACGGCCACTCCGGCCGACCCGAAATTGCAATTACGGCTCTTACGAAAAATAATTTTTGCAGTCAAAGACGACCTTGGTGTGTTAAATTTACATGACTGTTAACACCAACCAAAAGAGGTTCAAAAAATTGTCTTTTACTGGAAATGAATTGCCGTGGAATGCTTTGATCATAGATTTCTGAATCGATAAAAAATGTTAATAGAACACGTAATTGATGCCACATGTTGCAAGCAGTAATATTTGTAAAGAGGATTCGTATATACACTGCTGACAAAGAGGAGTCAGGCACCCAGAATACGTGGTCAGGTATCAATGTAAGGTCGCACACGTACACACCATCGGCGGGTATGTAAATGATTACAGAGTTGCAATGTTCTGTGGCAGGTAGAACGGCCAACATAGTACACTGGCGTTGTTCCTGTTTGGTGTTGCTGCCAGAGCTAGTAGGGCAATTACACCCTTGAACAGCGTTAGATGTACAAAGAGATGTAACGTTTCCTTATGGGAGTGCGTTATAAGCACCTGGCGAAATATTGTGAAATTACATTTGGCCGGCTGGTCGAACAGTGCAACATTCAGATTTGTGGAGCATTCGGATGTGTGCTTGGGGACGTGAGGGTAGCCTTATTCGTAACCAGGCTCAGGTTGATTACATAGCCTCCACCCATCTGCGCCTGAAATCCAGGAACAGTGAACTCCCTACAATATTTCAAGAAATCCGGCACAATTGGTTGGAGACGAGCCGCCGTCGGCCTAGGCAGTTACTGTCCCAAGCGCAGGCTGCCTCCACAAACTGCAGCGTTCGGAGTCGTTCTACGACCGGGAAGATGGACCTCTGAAGAAAGCCGTAGAATTTTTCAGCGGTGAATCGTGGCTCTACGCTGTTCTTGATGCCCATTGTCAGCTAGTATGGAGGTGACATGGGGCAGTCGCATTCTTCAAATATTTTTGAGAGTGTTTCCTGTGGCGTCTTGGTGTGGGAAGCCGTCGGGTATGACTTGGCGGATGGTGGAGATTGAAGGAACTGGCGGCACAACTGTACCCACGGACATCCCACGTCGACAAGTGTTGCCTTCAGTGCGACAGTTCCGTGGTGCCATTTTCCAACAGGACAACGCATGTCCACACACAGTAGGTGTGTCTATGAAAAATCTACGTGACGTTGAGGTACCCGCGTCCCCGACACAACATGTGTGGGACCACCTCGGACGTCAAAGACGCTCCAGTTGCAAATATACGCCATACCAGAGACCGGTTTTAACAGTTACGGGCCAGTTTTCTCCAGAACAGAACACAACGCCTTTGAGACATCATTCTCAACCGGATCAGTGCCTGCATGCAGGACTAAGTATAGTGATAAGTGGGCTCATACTGTCAGCTTCTGCGTAAATTTCACTGGAGCTTGTAATCACTGGAATAACATCACGTGTCATCTCAGCCCGTGAAACTCCATTTCGTTCCACCTTCCAGTCTGGGTGCTTCCCTTTTTTACTACCCAGTGTGATTTGCAACCAGCGCAACGTCACATTAAGCCTGTAAATAGGCTGCTTAGGTTTTTATGCTGGTACCGCCACGTAGCGCTCTATATGAAAATCACTGGCTGTGCTGTGTGCAGTCTGTGGCTGATTTGCATTCTTGGAATATTTGCTATTGTAGCGTTGGGCAGTTGGAGGCGAGCCTCCAGCAGTGGTGGATGTGGGGAGAGAAATGGCGGAGTTTTGAGAGCGGATGATCTGGAGTGTGTCCATCAGAGACAGTAAATCGGTAATACTGTATATCATGAACTGATATATATATGATGACTTTTGAATATTATTAAGGTAAACACATTGTTTGTTCTCTATCAAAATCTTTCGCTTGCTAACTATGCCTATCAGTAGTTAGTGCCTTCAGTTGTTAGAATCTTTTATTTAGCTGGCAGTAGTGGCACTCGCTGTATTGCAGTAGTTCGAGTAACGAAGATTTTTGTGAGGTAAGTGATTCGTGAAAGGTATAGGTTGATGTTAGTCAGGGCCATTCTTTTGTAGGGATTATTGAAAGTCAGATTGCGTTGCGATAAAAACAATGTGTGTCAGTTTAGTGTTGATCAGAATGAGTAAAGAGCGAAATGTCTGAGTACGTTCAGTTCTGCTCAGCTGTTTTAAAATCAAATACTGTACGAGGTTTATCAGCACAGTAATTCATAAATTTTTCTAAGGGGACGTTTCTAGCCTTACGGTATTTTATGCCACAAATTCAGAAATTTCGATGACAATATTTAGACAACACAATGTTATGTCATATATTTTCAGTACTTTTACAGATTTTTTTTTTCAAGTCCGTCGGTCGAAAGTGACGCTGGCAGAACTGTCAAAGCACACTCTCTCTCTCGGTAAGTGGCGCCTCCACGCGTATCATCTGAGAAACAAGGCAAATGTGAAAACAAAGATAAAGAAGAGTGCCACAACCAGGCTCTCTTTAAGCAGAAATTGTTCACTTTGTAGTTTCAGTGGTGCCACAAAAGTTGTTTTTCTATCACAATGTAAAAGAGATGAAAGTCGTTTATTTTTATCACAGAAGTTCAGTCGTTTTTTCTCCAGTGATTCAGTCATGGTCTCACATGTTTTATTCTATGAAATATAAATCGTCTCCACAAGAAGCAGTTCTCGAGAGAAGCACTGAAGAATTGTACATTCTAACATATAAAATTCTCGTGTCACAGTGTTAGTTGCCATACTCCTCCGAAACGGCTCGATCGATTCTGATGAAATTTTAAATGTATATTCGGTAGGTCTAAGACTCGGTCGTAGTCTATTTTTCATACCCCTAAGTGATAAGGGTGGTCCATCCCTAAAACTTTTCTTATTTTTTGGACAGAAGTTTTTTTTTATTTTTTTATAATGTGGCATTAAAAAATACACACAACCCTAAATGTTCACCCTTCTACCACCAACCCTATTTTTAATACCGATTTTCGTAATTTAATAATTTTCAACCCCGGTCTATAACTGATCAATTATCAGTTTATCATTTATCCCCGCCGGGTAGGTAATTGAAGAAAACGTACCAAAAGCAATGATTCGAATGTCCCTCTTTGAATCGACGTAACTAGACCGAGAAGTTTAACTAGATAGCACGTGTCATTCGGCAAACCGACAATTTAGACCTAGCGCACACGTATCGGTTTTTATCGTACGGAAATATATCGTAAGATCAAATTCTTTTAGTGGAACAAAGAACTTCCTATGCTCTCCTTTGTTCCTCTAAAAGAATTTAATCGTACAATATTTTTACATACGATAAAAATCGATGCTTGCGCGCTTGGCCTAATTCATAATGCTGGCGAACACGTCTCGACTCGAAATTGCCGCTATGTTTGTATGCTCGTGGACGAGCCGTGTATCGGCTGCAATTGTTAAATCCGCGCTATCTACCGTAGAAACGCCAGAACTAATAGTGGCCGATGCTGCCGGACTTCCCAGTAAGACTTTTCTCACTCTCTACACAATTTTCGGCCATTATTATTGTTTGTGTAACTAGCTCAAGCCAACAACGGCTATTGTGTTGCAGGTATACATTATTCTTGTAGACTAGACGTAATTTATATGGCAAAACAACGTTTGCCGGGTCAGCTATAACATATAAAGGTTTTCAGAGGTGGAACGAAGTTCGCCGGGTATAGCTAGTTCTATGTACAAAGGTAGAAATTAACGGTCTTTAAATTCAGAGCTGGTTTAATTCACGCAGGTTTTCAAGCGTCTCGTGGTAAAATACGATGTATTTCCGTTGGACAACATAGAGAGACAGACTCCATCTGCAACCAGCTGCTGTTTACTCAAATATTCGAACATTCTCCTGGACTGAATATCGAGGAGAGCTGTATTTCAAGGTCGTAGTAACGTGCCTGTGTTTAAGCTACCGCAATACGCTTTACATAATAAACTTCGCTACATATGTAAGTAAACAGACGACATGCAAACATTTCAAAGTCGTTGCGTCTTAGCGTAAAATTGAAATATTCCTTTTTTTAAATTTTAGTATTTTTTAAATACAGATAACTTATCTATAGTTACTGATCTTCTGTATTGCAAGACACTGCCACGAATAGATTAACTACTACAGGAAGGAGACAGATTGAAAGAACTGGACTTAACGGGTTCGGTATGAGCAAGTGTGATATCACATTCTCTGTGATGTTCATATCCATCCTGCTTTCGAGGAGCTTGAGCGCAACGAATTTATACTTCTCTTACCGAACCTTTTTTCAGCGTCTGTTTGTTATCGCATTCTCCTTGTTTGCTTGCCTAGGGCACTTCTTGACGGCAATACTGTCAACAAATAGACAGCCACTCCATCCCACTCCCAGCTACCCACCTCTCACTAACGGCTTTCACGCCTTATGTCAAGCTGAAACCTGCACTACGTTTTCTAGCCGGGCCCTTCCTACTAGGAGCGTTCTCCTAATAGATTGTGAAGCTCTCTTCTGATGCAAGTAACAGAACTCTCTCACTTACTTCATGAGTAGAAATTCATGCAGGTCTAGGGAAATTTATAATACTTTTCTGATAAACATAGTGCATATAAGTCACTATGACATTTATAAATTGGGACATGTTACATGTAATTATTAGAGCACCAGCCACTTAACAGACAAAATTAAATATTCATCTAGCCACAGAATATAACCTAAGGACCTAATTTCCTAATAACATTTAATTTAATGTATCCATAAAGAGCGAAACCACCAGCTGTAGAAAGCAGAAATAAAATACTTATTGAAGTAAGTCCAAGGCAGGATGGTTATGTTGACACTGATGCAAGCGGAATATGAAACCGATCTTCACGAAATATTCGGAGTGGACAGGCTGATAGTGGGAGGGCGATTGGTAGAACAAGGTTGGCGGTGAAAATAGCACGCACACAGACACACACACACACACACACACACACACACACACACACACACACAGAGAGAGAGAGAGAGAGAGAGAGAGAGAGAGAGAGAGAGAGAGAGAGAGAGATAATTTAATATCGAACGCGTCTTGTGCTGGATTAGTGTCAGAATAAGTATAAAATGGTATGCGTGACGGGTACCTTCGCTAAGTTTCGCAGCCAACGATGCCACTCGGAGATAAAGTGTGGAGGACTCGGAATAGATCGTAAAGGGAACAAATTGATAAATTAACGAAGACTTCGAGTGAATACACACTACGACTGACATTTGGCCACCAATGATTATTCAGTTATGACGAAGAAAGTACGCAATAAGATTCATCAATATTAAAAACCTGTTTTTAGCAGAAAACAAACAAAAAATCTCATGGAGGTCCGGTCATCATGTGACACCTGAGAGTATTTCTGTTCCCGTTCGTGTCAAATTGATTATCTTATAGTAAGTTCTATCTCTGTCTATAGGAAGCCAAAGTTCATCCCGTACATAGCACTTTATACTGTGAAGGTCTATCATGTCTCTGCTAAAGGGTGGGGTGGGGGGGAGGGGGGGCAAGGGAGGGGATACGTTTTGGTATATCCCAAAGACATCGAACATGGTACGACACACGGGAAAAAGTCGTTTATTTTTAACGGAGAAACAGAAATCTTTTAAGCCACAACTTCAATGTTCGTGCTCTAGCGACTACGGGGAGATATCTCTCTTGCCTTACCGATATTGAACTTGTAATAATGTAGAAAAGTCCGTTTATTTGTGTAGGTCGCTAGACTAAAGCATGCACAAGATATAGCTGCACAAAGAATATGACTCTAAAACTCAGTATCCTGTCGCAGCATTTCGAAGTAAATTCGCTTGCTACGAGCACTCCTATTTACTTATTCAGCGTACATCTCTACTGTACGGAAGCCCATCTGCAGTTCATGCGCTTTCTCGCCAACGTGGCTTGAAAACCATTAACGTGCTTCTTCCAGGAACCCAGTTATAGACCATAAAAAGGAATTTTCGTGACCATAACACACGCGCAGTTCTACCACATACATCGTGGCTATCTGCTCACCATTGGACCCAGCATGATGTACAACCGTTTCTACTCTAGTAACACCACTAACACAGCGGTTATTAAATAAACAATTAGACAGTGCAGTTCTGTACTATAAAATTAAAACGTCCATACTGCTTCGGTGACAGTAACAAATCCATGGGAAAGTGGCCAGAATCCACACATTGTGCATATTTACCCCACGGCATTTCTCAAGTCTCCAACTATAGAACTAATACGAATCTAGCGTCTCTTGTAAATGTACAGTAAGAGTCTTCAAATTAATATTGCTAATGCCTTGCAGCTTCAATATATCTGACAAATATGTTGTTATTTCTGATGAATTATTCTTGGGTTATCAGCCGAGTGGTGGAATCGTCTTGTCGCAACGTTTCGATGAGTTCTTACTCATCATCTTCGCCGAAAGATGTTGGGTACGAAACTCATCGAAACGTTGCGACAAGACGACGCCACCACTCGGCTGATAACCCGAGAAGAATTCATCATTGGAATTCGCCGAGAAAGACTGCAATCGCATGAATAGACCCCTTACTACTCCAAATTTTAGCATTAAGAGCATCTTGTAAACTACCAACAAATAAACTAGCATCGGAGTATTCGCTCTACCAGTGAGAAATATGCCTATTACCATTTAAACTATAATTCTCCTGAAAAACGAACCGAATTGTTCACAGCTGTGTCAAAGACAGCACTGCGATGAAAATTGAAGCTGCTTTCCATAATACGTTCGGCTACAGCACGATCGCCACATTGTAAAATGGTTCAAATGGCTTTAAGCACTATGGGACTTAACATCTGAGGTCATCAGTCCCCTAGACTTTGAACTACTCAAACCTAACTAACATAAAGACACCACACACATTCATGCCCGAGGCAGGATTCGAACCTGCGACCGTAGCAGCCGCGTGGTTCCGGACTGAAGCGCCTAGAACCGCTCGGCCACCGCGGCCGGCGCCACATTGTACCAACGTAAGTTTAAAAAAGTGTAATTTTCCGAGTACTACCTAATTTTTGTGTCACTTATTATTTCCATAGATCTATATTTAATATAATGTTAAAATCGTAACTGTATTGAAAATCAAACAGTAACTCTCACGAGTAGGAGAAAATAACTCAAATGATTATCGAGAAGCTTCACATCATCTAACGGAGAAAGTTGTGCAATACAATATTGACTTTTGTTGTGGCAACAGGTGCTGTAAACTTGCGATTATTACAATTAATTGAAATCCGTAATTGAGATTACTGATTTGCGATGGTCTAAATTATGATACTTTAGCCACTGAACTATCCTTTCATTTCAGTTTGAAGACTGCAGCCATTTTCAAGTGCTTCATTATCATCCTATGGTAATTAGTCACGTCAATGCCCCAGCGCATGTCAGTGACACCAAATGCAACAACTGAACATGTAGGGAACATCATGTCGATCCCACTTATATGCTATGTGAAACCAACATTGGCTCCCCAATCCAGCAACGGTACGACTTACAACGTAATACGAGGCGCATTTGCAGAATGAATGAACAGTGAGAGCCTTCAAATTAATATTGTCAATGCCTAGCAGCTTCAATAAATCTGATATATCTTTTGTTATTTCAGAATTCTATACAAGTATAACATCGCTGACACAGTATAGTGTTAATGTATCTTGTAGGTATCATGCGGAGTTGTGGACAACCTACACCATACCTTCACTTAAAACTGTGTCAGTGATGAAATATGTCAGTAGTTGTGCCTGAGGTTAAAGTTTTCAGTTGGACTGATGTTGAATTGGGAACTAATGTTGGTCTGACCTTTTTAGTGGCGTTGAGATAATGTTCGCTGTATGGTCAAATGTTGCAGATTATATTCGTGATATGTGCTGTGGCGCCCAGTGTGACTAACTACGACTGGATAATAATGAGTAACTATGTAATGGCTACAGAGTCGAAATTGCAGAAGTGTCCAAAATAAATAAAAGAACAGGTAAATGAAGAAAGCACTTAATTTAGAAAATTCTACATGATTATGTCTCCAAAAAAAACAGGATAAATTATTCCGTTCTGGGAACACAACTGAGAAATGAAAACAACTGTTTCACTCTTATAGCAATGTTCTTATTATACGATAATAATGGATACTAAATGTTTGAATAATTGATAAAGTATTTGGAACATGTTGTTTGTCGTCGCAGACGAGTTGATTGGTGCAGCAGCAGGTATGACAGGCTAAGGAGTAACATCTGTGTTGGGCATTATCATCAGAGAGCTGGTCTCAAATTGAATTTAACTACAAATTTCATTCACTAGTTCATGAATAAAGGATTCTTCTAATCGATATTCCTATACTTGAAATTTCAAGTTAGCAGTCTTTACGACCAGCGAGTGAAAACTTCCGATTTTGTTAAAAAGTTTGCTCTCCTGCATAATTTTTGTCTTACTCAATGATAAAAGTGCACCGTCGAAACCAATCGATTTATGCTGCAAGACGTGATTGGTTTCTACGACCAAAATTCTGTAGATTCGAGGAATTCTGTGAAGTTTCATTTGCACGCATTACATATGGGATTAGTGGAAAGTAAGTACAGGGCTGTCTTATAATTGGATATCAGATACTTGCTGAAGATCTAGTTTCTGTGTCGCGAAAGCAGTTTTCTTCAGGGTAGATGGAGAAGTATATTGATGTGTTCCTTGTCTTAGAGCCGGCTGAAGTGGCCGTGCGGTTAAAGGCGCTGCAGTCTGGAACCGCAAGACCGCTACGGTCGTAGGTTCGAATCCTGCCTCGGGCATGGATGTTTGTGATGTCCTTAGGTTAGTTAGGTTTAACTAGTTCTAAGTTCTAGGGGACTAATGACCTCAGCAGTTGAGTCCCATAGTGCTCAGAGCCATTTGAACCTTGTCTTAGAAATACGCAGATAACTGCACGGCAAAAGGTGCGGTAATTCAGTAACTACACTTTCTTATTTCTGACCATTCTGCAAGTACATTATGGATGTGTAGCTTCGTGTACACATCAGTTTCCTTCTCTTGGACTTTCGGACCTCCATAGAAAGATATTTCGTAATCTGTAGACTCCCTTTGGGGTTTCTGGGTACTGGCTTAACGAACTGCAAAATTAGTTTTTGCGCAAGGGGCTACCGTTTCTCTTTCTATGTTTCCCAAGTAAACTCGCTGACGAATGGCTGTCTCGTGCTCGCTAAAATCGATCTTGAGCGTAGCAGTGCATACTGGGATCCATGCGATGGTCTTCAGTTCGACACACAGGAATCCAAAACGGTAAAACAGCGTTAATGAATGTTATCTCTCGGGTTTTCTCGAAGTAATTGATTAATGATGTGCTTTTAAACGCTCAAGAGAGGCGTTGATTCCGCACAATATTTCGACGAATTACGCAATCGTTTTGTTGAGGTGCTGCGGGTAACTTTACCATGGGTACTCGCTGTCTGGATTCGAACCAGAATGCTGTAAATATCCCTTTCGTCCGTTAACTATCTTTCCTTTATTATTATTGTTATTATTATTATTATTATTATTATTATTAGACGTAGTAGTATTACTAATCATTTTCGTCAAGCACCTCTGTGTTAATGATTTTATTTTTGTTCATTTATTTGCAGTATTTATCACATCACGTTGTCTTCTTACATCTGTTCCTCGCGTCTGCCTCGAAAGCTGATATCACAGATACTTCTGTCGATTTGCCTACCAACTGGGGCAGTAATTAATTGCACAATCAGGCCTAAGGAACCGGTGCTGCCTTAAGGTTGTTTACTTTTTTGCCATAAATCGTCTCTTGAGCGGCTTGCCATTTACCGCTCTGGCAGTTATACCGGTTGTTGCAACTGATTAAACTACCCGGCGTTATAATTAAACTGACAGTGCTTCGAGTGCTACAGTGTGGGATGTATATGTCGCAGGGCACTGAAACATAGGAGGTATGTTCATTAATAGGAGCACTCGTGAAATATGCTGAAAATGTAATAGTATCGCTTTATGCCACCAGGTAGGAATAAGGCGATTTAGGCAGAAATAATGTGAAACGTTTTCTGTTTCAACGTCAGTATCGTCTTTGTCACCTGGCGATGCGTGTTCAGCCCTTCTGTGAAGTGACTGTTGATGTAAAGGGTTCAGAAAGTTGGAGTTTCCTTACGAAACGCAGTGGCTATAACCGTACATTGCAGGTAATGCTTTTAATCAGAACAGCATTAATAGCAGCTCTGCACAGCAGGAATATCGCCATTAGAATCAGCTGCGACGAGGCCCCATGTTAAAAATAGGGCTAAAAAATATGATCAAGAAATTTGAAGTAACAGGTGAATCAGGTGGTGCAACGAAGGAAGGGAGGCGGCCCATTTCTATGGCAGTTGCTGATGAAGTTGCTGTAGCTATACGTGACTTTGCAACACATGCCTCAGATTCTGCAGCCAGTGCTCGAGCTGTGTTACTGGAATTTTCTCTCCTCTTGTGAACAGTTGTAAAGATTTTGAGGCGCATTTTACACTGATATCTCTACAAGAATCAGAATGTGCGCCAATTGAAGCTCAAGACACTCTACAACGCCGTGGCTTTGCCCTTCATTTTTTGGTAAGTATGGAACTGGGCGACACGTGATAAGGAAATATTATTTGGAAGGACGAGGCACATTTTACTCGGCATAGTGTCGTTTACGCACAGAACTGTCGCACATGTTGTGCAGGAGCGTCCACTGCACTCAGCGTATGTGACTGTGGGGTGTGGTTTCACAAGATCCTTCATTCTGGGTTCGTTTTTCTTTGAGGAGAAGACACCTCGCGGACCTGTTAGGTGTACAGTGACAGCTGCACTTTATAATGACCTCCTTGTGCAACATGTGTTCATTTATTTGCAGTATTTATCACATCACATTGTCTTCTTATATCTGTTCCTCGCGTCTGTTTCGAAAGCTGATATCACAGATACTTCTGTCGATTTGCCTACCAGCTGGGGCAGTTTTGCAAGAACCTAACTGTGTCCACACCGCTGTTTTCATGCAGAATGGGGAGACCCCCAGTGTCGCTTGCCAAGTAAAAGATTTGCTTCGAGAAAACTTCGGTAACGACGGCATTATCTCTAGGAAATTTCAAGACGTACCTTCCAGATTTCATTACCTAAATTCATTTGACTTTTGGTTGTAAGGAGATGTGAAAGATCGCGTCGATCAGGGATGTACCCGGCCGCTTCATGATCTAATGAATAGCATACGACGATGTATCACTCAGATTACACCGGCTATGCTGCGAACAACTGTCGACCATGCCGTGTTACGAATGCAGCGTCTTGCTCAGTCGGAAGACCAAACCTAACACATGTAACTTGTGCCAGAACCACCTTTATCATGTGTTTGATAGTTCCTCTTCTTTTCCTGCACCCGTACCACATTCTTACTGCTTACAGCACCGTATTTTCATGTGGTGCCGGAAAGTGGAACTATTACTTTTTTCAGCATATCGATTAATGAATATACCTACGATGTTTCAGCGTCCTGCGATGTGTACACCTGCAGTGCAGCACTCAGAACACAGTCTGTTTAATTACAGCCTCCAGGCAATTTTCCTTGTTTTAGTTGTCCGTATAACAACAAGAGAATCCAGTTACGGTACTTCCATCAGAGAAAATTGCTAAGCAATATCAGGTATCGAAATCAGGTTAACCGTGTGGAAGTCCGACATTGACTGCTAGACTTCCCTGTCGTATACATGTGTGGCACAAGGAATAATACTGAATTTGTCGCGAACGTTTGTTATTGACCGAAGAATATCACCTTTTGCATAGCCTAAGAGCATGCTCTGTCGTCTTCGTAGCTGCAAATTAACTACATAAAGCCTAACAACCGAGAAGGGGAACAAGTCCGCTACAATATGACAGCACCGTTATTTTTACGCACGAGAAACAGAAGGGGTTAGAACCAGCACACACTTCAGTATTCTTACATGCGGAGAGCTGTCACCTGATAAAGATCTCCTGACAATTAAATGTTGGTCAGTACTTTCTTTCGAGTTGCTCCTAATAATATATTTATGCGCATCAGGGCTATGTACGTTAGGATTCAACGTCGCGTCGACGACAGTGTCATAACACAGAGTAGGCGAAGGAACTTGCCGCCCTTCTTGCAGCGGTGTACGGTAGGTCTCTAGAAGAGCGTAGCGTTCCAAAGGATTGGAAAAGGGCACAGGTCATCCCGGTTTTCAAGAAGGGACATCGAACACATTTGCAGAACTATAGACCTATATCTCTAACGTCGATCAGTTGTAGAATTTTGGAACACGTATTATGTTCGAGTATAATGACTTTCCTGGAGACTAGAAATCTACTCTGTAGGAATCGGCATGGGTTTCGAAAAAGACGGTCGTGTGAAACCCAGCTCGCGCTATTCGTCCACGAGACTCAGAGGGCCATAGACACGGGTTCACAGGTAGATGCCATGTTTCTTTACTTCCGCACGGCGTTCGATACAGTTCCCCACAGTCGTTTAATGAACAAAGTAAGAGCATATGGACTATCAGACAAGTTGTGTCATTGGATTGAAGAGTTCCTAGATAATAGAATGCAGCATGTCATTCTCAATGGAGAGAAGTCTTTCGAAGTAAGAGTGATTTCAGGTGTGCCGCAGGGGAGTGTCATAGGACCGTAGCTATTCACAATATACATAAATGACCTTGTGGATGACATCGGAAGTTCACTGAGGCTTTTTTCGGATGTTGCTGTGGTATATCGAGAGGTTGTAACATTGGAAAATTGTACTGAAATGCAGGAGGATCTGCAGCGAATTGACGCATGGTGCAGGGAATGGCAATTGAATCTCAATGTAGACAGGTATAATGTGCTGCGAATACATAGAAAGATAGATCTGTTATCATTTAGCTACAATATAGCAGGTCAGCAACTGGAAGCAATTAATTCCATAAATTATCTGGGAGTACGCATTAGGAGTGATTTAAAATGGAATGATCATATAAACTTGATCGTTGGTAAAGCAGATGCCAGACTGAGATTCATTGGAAGAATCCTAAGGAAATGCAATCCGAAAACAAAGGAAGCAGGTTACAGAAGATCCAACGGAGAGCAGCGCGCTTCGTTACAGGATCATTTAGTAATCGCGAAAGCGTTACGGAGATGATAGATAAACTCCAGTGGAAGACTCTGCAAGAGAGACGCTCAGTAGCTCGGTACGGGCTTTTGTTGAAGTTTCGTGAACATACCTTCACCGAAGATTCAAGCAGTATATTGCTCCCTCCTACGTATATCTCGCGAAGAGACCATGAGGATAAATTCAGAGACATTAGAGCCCACACAGAAGCATACCGACAATCCTTCTCTCCACGAACAATACGAGACTGGAATAGAAGGAAGAACCGACAAAGGTACTCAAGGTACCCTCCGCCACACACTGTCAGGTGGCTTGCAGAGTATGGATGTAAATGTAGATGTAGAGGGGGAGTACAAGCTCGGAAAGGAAGTGGAAATCAGTAGTATATTTTTAAAGGAACCAACTCGGTATTTTTTATTAGTCTGTTTAGGGACGCCATAGCCAAAATAGCCCGACGAGGGTTTGAACATCGCACCTTCCGAAAGCGAGACCGTTAACACACCTTCCAAATGGAATGGGCTGATTTCTTCCTTTTCTACTTCTTCTGAACTGGAATCACATTTCCTCCTAAGTCGTGTCACTCCTCTCACTTGCACATCTTATCCACTCAACAGAAATATTTAGTAAGCCTGTTCGTTACTACCCCCTTTGCCACCCTCGTGCTTTTATTCCTCTCATTGTCAACAGATTTAGTAATTACTGCAGCAAGCCGTTGCGCCTGGTCACAAAACTTGTTTCACTGTAGAGCAATAGTGCGCACTTCTTTGAACTTGAACATACCTATGCCTCATAACGAGGTCAAGTTGGTGTTCACTACGATCGAGTTTGTTGTTTCCTGTGGTACTGAATAAAAGCCGTTCGGATGCACAGGCTGTTATTGGAGCAGTCTGCAGATGCAAATGATTTTCCTATATCATTTCACAAGCGAAGCATTGCTGAAAATTTGAAACTGAGAGAGACAGAGAGAAAGAGAGAGGAAGAAAGAGAGTGTGTGTGTGTGAGAGAGAGAGAGACTCTAGATGAGGTGCTAGGTTGCTATTATGAAACTTTCTTGAAGGGCAACACGTCGAACATTCACTCATTCACATTCTACTTCAAAGAAAGCTAATCTATATTTCCTAATGCTATCACGACTTTAAAAGGTCTTCCTCATTTAATCAATGTTGCCTCCACGCAAGTAGTAAACTGGATATTTGAATCAATCTCCACGGCTCGCAGTTACGACAATAGCCTTGGCACAAACATGTATATTTTTCTTATTAGGCTAACTTCAATTCACATGATGAAGTCGACAGAGCCCTTAAATAAAGGCGGCGTTACTTTCAGTTCAAACCATTGTCTCTAACGTGCTTATGAGCCAAATTCCTGCCGTGAAGGAGCTGTAGACAGAAGATGCTCGATGACGATCACTCCACTTTGTCACTTCTTTCTAAGTAAGATCATATTCGGATGGAAGCTCAGAACCTAGGAAGCTCCATAAACGTAGAACTTCAGTTTAACACTTTTCATTTCCGTGTGTTTTAATCAGTTTCTACTTCGATGAAGAATAAGTGAAGGGCGTACGACAACACACGAACTATTAATTACTGCATGAGTTAACATGTGTTATTTGAAATACGCGTTTAGTTTCTTCCCAAGTAATACTTCACTTACGACTCTTCTGAATCTGCTGGTCGTAACTGTCTGCTAAGCGGTGTTATTTCTTCAGCGACCCGTGTTAGGAAATTTTCAGAATTGTAAACCTTCAGCATCTATTGTACATAAATGCGGAATTTCAAAGGCGCATAACCTTGACCGGTAGTAGGAAACACTTATTCGTATTTTAAAACAATTTTTATTCGGTTTTAGTCCTTGGAATTGTGATACTCCTCCTATAAGATGGGTGGGGCAAATGTCCTTTATATTATTTTCAAGTATTTCCAACCGATACTGGTATTTTAGTTCTGAATAATCGGAATTTTGGATGTTTGTTTTGTCTCGGTTAAAACAGGTGTTTTCATTTTTTAGAAATAACCGAATAAAAATACCGCAATATCATTTAGCCACAGTACCAGTGCTAAAATTGTTCGTTTCTAGATAAACCATTTTTTGAAAAGGCGTAACTTATATTCGTAAAATTTGCACTGGTTTGGAATACTGCGTTATTATAGAACAAGAGAAAAGCGATGAGTGCTATTTTAATAACAATTTCGACAGGAACGACGATGAACATCTGGCATAAAAATGGGTACAGTATTGCTGAGACGATGATATCCTTGTTGCTGTGTGTCGTGGCGTAAGTCACGCGAGTCTGTGCAGCGTGCAGGGCTTGCCCCCACTTGGTCTATACGGTAGTTTCTCGCTGTCGTTGCCAAACGTCCCTTGTATTGTAGAATGGTACCAACCCTATTCTGGAAATATTTTTAGGAAGAGAGGTAGCGACGAAGTACAACGCCATCATTTCCTTTAGAGGAGTAAATCTTTGTTTGTCATTTCTAATAAAAGAGGAAGGAAACTGTGGTAACAGCTATAAATTACAAAGTTAACAGAAATTTGTTCACAGTATACAATAAAACTAGAAGTCATGTGTTGCGTGTGTCTGTATAATCTGCTTTTAGCCCTTGATAAAGGACAAAGTAACACGAAAAATAGAGTGCTTCAACCACAGTGCACATTCTTTACCACTGGCTCTTCGTAGTGCCGAAATATTGGTGTGATCCCCATTTACAATATGATTTTTGAACTGAGTTTCGAAAAATTAGAATGAATAGGAGAATACTGGTGACTTTTTGTAGTGTTCAACCACTTCTCATTTTTCGAGAGAAGCAACGAACCGTGGGCGGACTAAGTTTTGTTTTGTTTGCCTATTTAACTTAATATTTTCATTGTATGTATCTTGAGACTGAGAGAGTGAAAATTTTTCGGTCCTTGTTCTCTTTCTACGTTTATTACAGGAAATAACAGGAATAAAAAGCCGAATATCGGTTATTTGAGAAACCGGTTATTTAGAGCGGTTTTAACAGTCGGGTTAAACTGGCACGGAAGAAAATAGATGTACCAAAAACCGGTTGTTTCAGCAATAGTCCCCATCCCTCTTAAGTTCCAATAACTTCACTACATGTGCATTGCTGAGATTCAACCATCAAGGAAAACCTACGTCGAAATCTGTACTTCGCAAACCATCTTACTGTGTGTGCCGTAGACACTTCGTGTACCAATGTCACCTCCCCCCCCCCCCACCCCCACCCCCTCCCTCCTGCCATGGTCCCTGGTCACCCGAACCCACATTTTCTATTGCAGTAGCGAACGGTAAGCGTGAAAAACGGTTGTCTGTAAGTTTCTGTGTTATCCTGAGGATCTCTAATTTTACTGTAATGGTATTTTGGCAAGACTGAAATGGAAGGAAACAATGTATTAGTTGCCTCGTCTAGAACCTTACGCTCCTTGAATTTTAACAGTAAATCACGCCGTGGTGTAGAACGCCTCTCTTGTAGTGTTCGCCACTGTAGTTGGTTGAAAACCTCCTTGACGCTTTCTCACTTACCAAATGTACCTTTTACGAAACCACTACTATTCATTTTTGTAGCTTCTCTATTTCCTCTGTCAGTCACATCTGGCAGATCGCCGAAAAACATTCAAGTATTCGTCGAACAAGCTCTTTCTAAGCTACCTCCTTCGTGGGCGGAGTACACTACCTGAGAGTATTTCAGTGAACTTCAGTCTGTCATCTGCTTAATCAAAAATGTCCAAATGTGTGTGAAATCTTATGGGACTTAACTGCTAAGTTCATCAGTCCCTAAGCTCACACACTACTTAACCTAAATTATCCTAAGGACAAACACACACACCCATGACCGAGGGAGGACTCGAACCTCCGGCTGGACCAGCCGCACAGTCCATGACTGCAGCGCCCTAGACCGCTCTGCCCATCTGCTTATCTTGTGATTAATTTTATGTGGTATTTACAATTAAATAGCTCCGAAAGCATACTCCCAGCTATTTAATGGATGTGATAATTGTTCTGCAATCATGTAAGCATTCTATAACGCATACTTCCCTCTATTTATGCGTAATACATAACATCTGCGTTTAAGCTTAACTACCACTCACTGCGCCAAGCTGTGGAGGTCTTCCTGCATTTTCTTACAGTTTCCTAGAACTGTGACTTCCCTTATACAACAGCGTCATCCAAGAGTAGTCTCAAGGAACTTCTGACGTTGCCCACTAGGTCATTTACATATATATTGTGAAAAGTAATGGTGCTGTAACACTCCCAAGGGTTACGCCCGAAGTTACTTTTGCGTCTAAAGCTAACTGCATGTTAAGAATGACCTTTCTGAAAAGTTAATTCTATGATGACAGTATTAAAATCCTAGCGGTTAACTGACGAAACTTTCACAACAAAGACCCAGAATTTGAAGAGTCCTAAAAACAGTGAAGCTCGCGTAATACTTGGTGCAGAAAGCTGGTTAAAACCTGAATTGCTCTTTCGGTGTGGCCAAGCGGTTCTAGGCACTTCATTCCGAAACCGCGCTGCTGCTACGGTCCCAGAGTCGAATCTTCCCTCACGAATGGATGTGTGTGACGTCCTTAGGTTAGTTAGGTTTAAGTAGTTCTGAGTCTAGGGGACTGATGACCTCAATTGTTAAGTCCCATAGCGCTTAGAGCCATTTGAACCATTTGAACTAATGAGTTGCATTTGGAGTCGCTAAACTTATACAGAAAGTTGAGGGAGGATGGAGAAGGAACTCGGCGGTCCGCTTTCAAAGGAGCCATCCCGGCATTTGCCTGAAGCGATTTAGGGAAATCGAGGAAAACCCAAATCGGGATGGCCGGACGCGGTTTGAACCGTCGTCCTCTTGAATGCGAGTCCACTGTGCTAACCACTGCGGCACCTCGCTAGGCACATGAAATGGAACGGTCGCATGGACTCAGTCACGGCTAAAGCAGGTAGCAGACTTCAGTTCAGCGATAGAATTCTTGCGAAATTCAAAATGGATCTGAGCACTATGGGACTCAACATCTGAGGTCATCAGTCCCCTAGAACTTAGAACTACTTAAACCTAACTAACCTAAGGACATCACACACATCCATGCCCTAGGCAGGATTCGAACCTGCGACCGTAGCAGTCACGCGGTTCCGGACTGAAGTGCCTAGAACCGCACGTCCACCGTGGCCGGCTTGCCAAATTCAATCAGTCTACAAAGCAGATTTTTCACAAATACCTAATCTAGAAAGTTGCTCAAGTATGTGGCGCCCGCGCCAAATAGGTCTAACAGCTGTACTGAAAGTATACAGAGAAGGGCAGCACGAATGGCCACAGGTCTTTTTCACCCGTGGTTGTGAGTCATAGAGACATTAAAGAACTGAACTAGCAGATACTTGAAGAAAGAAGTAACCTAACCTGAGAAAGCCCACTTAGCAAGGTTCAAGAACCGGCTTTAAATAACGACTCTAGAAGTATACTACAATGCTGTACATACTGCTCGCATAGGGAATATGAGGAAAACATTAGATTAATTACTGCACGCAGGGAAGTATTTAAACAGTTATTATTCCAGCGCTCCATACGTGAACAGAACGCGAAAAAACGCTAATCACTGGGGCAATTGAACGTACACTCTCACACGCACTTCACAGTGGTTTGACGAGTAGAGACATAGATGTAGGTAGATGTAAATTTTAACTCAATGCCTCCATGCCTCAATGCCAAGTACATCAGTTGAGACAATATGATGATACAACACTTTGGATTTCCTCCTTCTTTCAACGATTTGAACAAAGTGTTACGGCGCTGCTTCAGTTTCGGAACAGTGAAGGACCTGTTACGTAACTTACCTGATAGTCTGGCCATATATACCAGGGAGGACTGCTAAGATACTGTATGGCAGGGAAATGTGGTAATAATTCCTGACTGAGGGCGTCTGGTGCTTGCTGCGTTGCGAGAGAGAAGGGGAATGCACCCATCCACTACAGGATGTCCGCAGGCCGTTGGCCACGTAATGCACGCGTTGCCGGCCGGCGTTGTGTGATTAGATATGCAGATGGCGACCCACGTGAAGCACACGTGCGAACACGCGCCGCGCCTGCTTGCGTTGTGTGCAGTTATTGACACGAGAGAGTCCGTCCGCCGCGAGGGCCGTGTTGTTATCCCACATGCCGTTCAGTAATCAGAAACTATCTGCGGAATTCTCGATGTCGAACTCCCGTGCGAAGGACACAGTGGCACCTGTAGTCACTAAAAAAAATATCGTGATAGTTTCCCAGGAATAGTCGAATGGAACAGGATCCCCTTTATTTAATTCCAAAGCTCAAATATTTTCAGAACATGCAAATTGCTAGAAGGCGCAAAACCTCGATTTAGCCGTCAACAAAGAGCGACATCATTCATCGGTACCCATTGCACCACTGCAAACGCAGCCGTTTGTTTGTGGTGTTAACAGTACCCTACTCATTGGACGTTAATTCCTTAGACCCGCTGCTGACAGTCTCCTACTAGTGAAGGATGACACAGAATGTTTCTGGGAGCTCTTTCTTTGTTCTCGGATGGTACGCACAGACACGACGGGCCTAAGAAGTGCTTGGTGCAGAATACGGTCACCCTACACTGTGGTGGTGAGACTTGGTCGACTGGAAGCTTCGCCTGTCCTCAAGTTCCCATCCAGCCCAGTATCGGCCACTGTCACCTTCAATTGCCCCACAAATCCAAATGGAGACTCATGATGAGGCTTGTTTCAAACTTTGTAAGCTGCTGATAACGCTACGTCACAGGAGAATACGTCATCGTCGTGTCCTTAACACGACTACACTAAGGTAACCTGGCGGCCTTTCTACATGTCACAGAAAATTGCAACTCTACAATCATTTACGTACCAGCCAAATGGCGTATACGGGTACAAAGTTACAGTGCCATAGTTACAGTGCCATCCGCCCATCTCTCCTGGGTGCTTCACTTTTTTGGTCTGGCATCGTGTTAAAACCGACATTTCGGATGTCCGACTGATGAGCGCGCCGATTAGTCCCATAACTCCCCTCGATCAATCAGTCAATCTGATGTCTTTACAGCGGTCCTCTTCAAGGCGTCTTGGTCACTCAACGCTGTTAATAGCTTTTCTTAAGTTTTAAAATGAAGCTTCCTTTCAGGAACGCTAGTTCTGCAAGGTTCGCAGGAGAGCTTCTGTGAAGTTTGGAAGGTAGGAGAAGAGGTACTGGCGGAATTAAAGCTGTGATGACGGGGCATGATTCGCGCTTGGGTATCTCAGATGGTAGAACACTTGCCCGCGAAAGGCACAGGTCCTGAGTTAAAGTCTGGGTCCGGCACACAGTTTTAATCTGTCAGGAAGTTTCATATCCGCGCACACTCCGCTGCAAAGTGAAAATCTCATTCTGTAAGCTTGCTATTGCTCAGAATGATTTTACTCTAACTGAAACTGCACGCGGAAGCTTACGCACTAAATTCTGTGCCTAATCTAAAGGGTGCGGCAGAATTTTGAGCGGTGATACCTCAACTACACGAAAGCTGTGGCCACCACTTTGATCTATTGTGAAGAATCAGCTGGAGAAAGCTGGGTCGATGAATTAAATTACTGCAACAAAAAAGACTAATTACTTTTTAACTTCACCAGACCAAAGTTAAACCTGAAAGTTTGTCATTTTTCACTTACACCTTTTAACTAAGTCTTTTCTAGACCACAGCAGCCTAGTCTGCGCCAAGTTGTTACTTTTGACATTCTCCATCACCGCCGATAGTTTGTCTCATCTTGACGCATACACTCTGTAAATTTATTTACTTCACTGTCCTCATCACCACGCCATTTTCTTAAGTAACAGGTTTTCAATATAATTACCTACTTCTCGAAAGTGACTGATGGACCGTAGGACGCTAAAGGCGCGCGAGCCATTCTGGAGCACGTATTTCCTTTAGATTTATCCAAGTGAAGGAGGGAGGTGCTCCCAGAGAGAGCAGCGGGCGTTCCCTCCTTCGACCTCGTCGCCAGTAGCAGGCGAGTTAACCCGAGGCGCGGCTGTTCTGACACGGCACGTTCACGCCGTCCGTCACTTGAGCTCAATAGCCTTTCATTTGATTCTGGCGACCTCTCTGGACGCCGCCCACTGTGCTGGGTAGTTCTGACCTTGTGGGTAGAGACAGGGCTGAGGAATCATTACTCAAAACATGCTGTATATCTGCTATTTTGTTTGTTATTAAATATATTTATTTCGGACAGGTGCTATCTTGTTTGTTATTAAGTACATTCATTTCCTAGCAGTCTTGTACAGTAGTTCCCTACCTGGGGGTAATTACCCCCTGAGGGGTAAAATGAAATTTTTCGAGGGTTAAAAACTAAGCGATTCGATTCTGTTTCAGTCACGAAACTAAACTGTTTTCAGATTTTGTAAGACTATAATAATGATTGTATAAATTGTCAATAATAACTTTTTCTCAATTAGTAGCATTAATTTGATGGAGATTACAGCTTCCTAACATAGTCTACCCACTACATACAAATGTTAGGCTTTGTCCTGTGTACGGTTGATGATAAAAGTGAGACATATTGAAACGTTCCCTTAGAAAAATTAATGAATTACTATGCAGATAAACTTCTTACATTATTTGATCTTCAAACAGCTGAACAGAACTGAACGTACTCAGACATTTCTCTCTTTACTAATTCTGATCAACGCTAAACTGACACACAATATTTTTAGCGCAACGCAATCTGACTTTCGAAAATCCATACAAAAGAATGGCCCTGACTAACAATACCCTATACCTTTCATGAATCACTTAGCTCACAAAAATCTTCGTTACAAGAACTACTACAATACAGCGAGCGCCAATACTGCCAGCTAAATAAAAGATTCAAACTACTGAAGGCACTAACTACTGATAGGCATAGTTAGCAAATGAAAGATTTTGATAGAGAACAAACAATGTATTTACCTTAGTAATGTTCCAAAGTCATCATATATATATATCAGTTTATGATATCCAATATTACAAATTTACCCTTTCTGATGGACACTCGTCCAGATCGTCCGCTCTCAAAATTCTGCCATTTCTCTCCCCACATCCACCACTGCTGGCGGCTCACCTCCGACTGCGCAACGCTACGCGCTGTTCACACCCAACTGCCCAACACTACAATAGCGACTATTCCAACAATGCCAACCAGCCACAGACTGCACACAGCAGAGCCAATGATTTTCATACAGAGCGCTACGTGGCGTTACCAACATAAAAACCTAAACAGCCTACTTACAATAGTCCACCCACGACATACATATATTGTGCTTTGTCCCATATATCGTTGACGATAAAAGTGAGACATATACGTAACAAATGCTAATATCTCAAGAAAATATCTTCTCCAAGTTATAGATAGTACCTGCAGTAGTCCCGAAATTGCCTCGTTACTCGCATCGAAACAGATAAATGACTTAATTGACAGCACGACACAGCAATAACAACATAAGAGCTAGTATAGTGTTGTACACAGTATTATTATTATTAGTGGCTGTTGTCAGACACAAGGCATTAACAGCCTGATGTCTTTCAGTTCAGCCAGTTCAGAAGTAAAGCATGCTGCAATCAAGTAAGTTACAAACAGTAAGTGTAGTGCATACATTTTAACTTGGTTGTAAATGGGGTTGTAGTGGGCACATCAAGCAAGCGCTGCAGTGAAGAAGAGTAATCCGGGGGAACTACACTGTGTGATCAAAAGCACCCGGACACCCCCAAACAACTTGACATTATATTAAAAATGAAGAAATTCCTCCAGCTGTATTTAAGGTGTCGATTTTATTTTGCCAAATAGTTTCAATGTTGTAACAATGTCATCTTCTGGCCCATACACTTGTTGACGCCAACTGCGTGCGGCTGATACTAGATGTCAGTGGTGAGATACGGACGTGCTCCGTGTGGAAGGTGGTTAGTAACTAGTATCTACAACAAGTGTATGGGTCTTAAGGTGACGTTGTTACAACGTTGAAACTAGTTGCCAAAATAAAATAGACACCTTAAATACAGCTGGAGGAATCTTTTCATTTTTAATATAAATTTATACTACCTGACGACCCACTGTCCTCCATTTCAACTATGGATGTACGAAGATCAACTTGACTATCGCACGCCAAACGGCCCGAGAACCATCCTGGACTTACATGTCAGCAAGATAATGCCTGGCCGCCCACGACGAGAGTTTCCACTGCTTGTCTTTCTGCTTGCCAAATCCTAACTTGGCCGACAAGGTCGCCGCATCTCTCCCCAGCTGAACACATTCGGAGTATCATGGGTAGTTCGGAATTTTGACTATCTCGCGCATTAACTGGACGAAATTTGGCATAGTATCTGTCAGGAGACCATCCAACCATACCAAGCCTTATAACTGACTGCATAAGGGGAAAAGTGTATCAAATCGTTCCCGACTTGCTCAGTTTGTGAATAAATCATCCAATTTTTCTGGACCTATAATCATTTGTTTGTCTGCACATGTACAGCACATCTACTGATTTCCATCCCATTCGAATAGTCCGCAGCTCGTGATCGTGCGGTAGCATTCTCGCTTCCCACGCCCGGGTTCCCGGGTTCGATTCCCGGCGGGGTCAGGGATTTTTTCTGCCTCGTGATGACTGGGTGTTGTGTGCTGTCCTTAGGTTAGTTAGGTTTAAGTAGTTCTAAGTTCTAGGGGACTGATGACCTAAGATGTTAAGTCCTATAGTGCTCAGAGCCATTTGAACCATTCGCAGAGTTACTTCGTGATGTGTTGACGTTTTTTTTTCTGAGATAGTATTAGTGCATACTTCATAGGTGAGTAGCTTTTCTACCTTCTCTTCGTTGCCGGACGATAGTACATTGTAGTCACAATAATCTTTAACTGAAGACGATGCATTTTCTTTGTGTTTCCATTCTTTTACGCGCAATTCAAGCAAGTGGACGAGGTACGTTACCTAGGTGACATGCACTGTGTTCCAATTGAAACAAGTCAAAGTCTGTTGTGTGTTGCTTTTTAAGCAACGTCGTGCTTATGTGAATGGTACACTGTGATTTGTCTTTGGATATGTCTTGAGGAGAGTGGATTACGGAGCGACGTTTTGAGATAAAGACGTCAAGTAAATGCCTAGCTTGCCGTCTGTGGAGGTACAGAAGAAGGGAGACACGTAATAAATGCCCCACGAACGTAGGCCTCGCAGTGTCCAGTGCCTTCTTCTGTCGCGACCTAAGTCTCGGATTGGGCGCTTCCTCGGCCGCGCATGCGCACGCCGGACATGTTTTAGCGCTCGTGCGCAGTGAGCTGTCTTCATAAATCACGGGAGGACCACGCTGCCCGCGGCCGGCCGCACATCTCTTCCATCCGTCTTCTTTGCGCCGCCTTTCCGCCGGTCGGCACCGCGCATTATGATACCGCTCCAGCGCTTCCAGCCTGTCCGGAGAAGGCTGCCGCTATCAGTGGACACTGCAGACTCCATTTTTCAGCCACACCCGAAGCAATCTCATCGCAAGCCGCGGGAAGCCACCAGATGCAACTCGGAAATTTCTTCCGCCGTGAAGTTTGCGGTTGCAACGTTTCCCGAGGATGCTCTCCTCGGAGTGATAGCGAATCCCAAAAGCCTACTCCCGATAGCTAGGGACACAATGTCGTAACACTTACGCGATTAACTGTGAACGCTCTTAGCATTGCCTCAGGCCGCTAAAAACAATAATCTACTTCTTATACGAACGTCGTTAGTATACAAATCTAATACAGATTATTGTGAGAATTGGTAAATCTGCATACAACTAGACGATTACTCTGCAATTCACACTTAAGTGCTTCGCAGAGGGTTCATCGAACAACTGTCAGCCAATTTCTCAACCATTACACTCTGGAGTAGCAAGTGGGAAAAGCGAACAACTAAATCTTCAGGCCCGAGGTCAAATTTTTATTATTTTACTACAATGGAGAAGGAATATTATGACTGAACTTTTGTGAGAAGATGCCTCTGCAACGAAAACCGCGTTATTTTAATGATTGCACCACAGTTCGCGATCCTTATCCGTGACTCTCTCCCCCACTGTTTCTTGATAATGCAAAGTAAGCTGTTCTTCATTGAACTTTTTCGATGTCCTCCATCAACCCTAACTATTGAGGATCCCATATCGCGCAGCGGTACTTCAGAAAAGGACCAATAAGCACGGTGTAGACAGTCTCTTCAGTAGATCTGTTGCTCTTCTAAGTGTTCTGATACTGAAACACAGTCTTCGGTTCACCTTCCGCACGAAATTTTCTTTGTGTCACTAAGCTGTAAAGAAGCCCGCCCGGTTAGCCGTACGCTCTAACGCACGGCTTTCCGGAGTGGGAAGGAGTGCCTGGTACCCGGCACGAATCCTCCCGGCGGACTTGTGTCGAGGTCCGGTGAGCGGGCCAGTCTGTGGATGGTTTTTAGGCGGTTTTCCATCTGCCTCGGCGAATGCGGGCTGGTTACACGTATTCCGCCCCAGCTACACTATATCAGCGATTGCTGCGCAAACAAGTTCTCCACGTACACCACCTTACGCTACCACGCAAACATAGGAGAAGGGGGGGGGGGGGGGGGGGGGAGGGGCCCATCGGTGGCCGAACCGCACAATAACACTGAAAGATTGGTTCTGTGTGTGGCGGCAGAGGGGTGAAATGGACTGCGGTAGTCCTGGATCACTGCGGCTGCGGCGGGGACGGAGCCTCTGCGTCGATTCTAGGCCCCTGGTAAACAATCAATACAATACAATACAAGCTGTAAATGACAACATCAAGCGAAAACAGTCTAAGAGTGTTGCTGAGATTGTCTTCTAAATCGTTTATGTAGGTTATGAGCCGCTGAGGGCCTATAACACTTCCTCGGGGAACGCCAGATTTAACTTCTGTTTCACTCGATGACTTTCCATCCATTACCTTTCTGACAAGATATCACGAATACACTCTCGTAATTGCGACGATACTTAGTAGGCACGTAATCTGATCAGAAGTCGCTTGTGAGAGTTTTGCGGGATGTGTAAGGGGCGATCAAAAAGTTTCCATTCGAAGGTCGAACAGACCAGAATCGGCATGAAATTCAGGCAATATAGCCGTTAGCATTGAAGCAATCATGTCGGTGTTTATAGACCCACATCGGAGACAGGCTGGGTTGCACATACGCTGCGGCACCGCCCGCAGAAGAAACTTTCTGATCGTCCCTTATTATTCATGATGATCAAACGTGGTACCTTCCAAAGCCCTACTGAAAATTCGTGTCAGTGATATGGGTCTGAAGTTCACCGGATTACCTCTATATTCCTTCCTTGCGTACTGGCATCATTTGTGCAAATTTCCGTTCCTTAGGTATTTATCTTTCATCGAGCGAGCTGTTAGTGGCGTTCGACAACTTGCTGAGCACTGGTATGTTACTTGCATCACGCTCCTTTCTGATTCTGAAGATGGTCAACACCCGGAACGCCGTAATAAAGTTTTCATACACAAGTGGATTCTTGTTATTTGTGACCCGAAGTAGAGTTAAGGCTCAGTTAAGTAACAGAGTAGTTATCGAGAGGAAAAAAAGTTATCGTATGCTAAAACGATATTTAGCGTGGCATCCAGTCAGGAGGATACGAATTTCATGTAACAGTAGACGGGTGGGTATGCATTGGCATGGAAACTTGTGAAGCGTGGCCACGGGCATAGGGTCCGAAAAGCATTCTTCTCGGAAGGAAATATTTGGGAACACTCAAACTGACTCGTTACTGGTAATACTGGGGTATCTACAGTAAGTTTCGCAAATCGGTCGAAGTCTGCATATGTGCATTAAAACAAGATCAATGCGATAAATTATGGGAATAATTGGTCGATAAATATTTAGCAAGGGGAATATACAATAGATGTGATGGTGAAGTTCTCATACTGGTCACAGGTCTTTCGAAAAATTGTCGTAGTGCGCTTGGGGCGGCCCATTAATTAACTAATTCTGCCCAACAATCCGTACATACACAGCAGACAGCAAACATAACTCCTAGTGTTATTCCGAAGTGTGGATTCAGTCATTGTCAGGTAGAAATACTGGTTGTCTGAGACAGAATTACTTGTTTATCGCCGGCCGCGGTGGTCTAGCGGTTCTAGGCGCGCAGTCCGGAACCGCGCGACTGCTACGGTCGCAGGTTCGAATCCTGCCTCGGGCATGGATGTGTGTGATGTCCTTAGGTTAGTTAGGTTTAAGTAGTTCTAAGTTCTAGGGGACTGATGACCTCAGATGTTAAGTCCCATAGTGCTCAGAGCCATTTGAACCATTTGAACTTGTTCATCGTGGTACCAAGTTGGGAAGTTGCCTGTACATGTGGTTAACGGTACGGTTTTCCTTGGTGCAGGCAGCTTCCTCAATCGTTCATCACCATACGTGCGCTCAGGCGCAGATTCGTAATGCCACTGAGTTGCATCTTGTCCGCAGTTCGTGGTCTCGCGGTCGCGTTCTCGCTACCCGAGCACGGGTTCCCGGGTTCGATTCCCGGCGGGGTCAGGGATTTTCACCTGCCTCGAGATGACTGGGTGTTTGTGTTGTCCTCATCATTTCATCATCATTCATGAAAAATGCCGAGATTGAGCTGAGCAAAGGTTGGGAATATGTACGGGCGCTGATAGTTGAGTGCCCCACAAATCATCATCATGAATTGCATCTTCACAGCCAGTGCGTTTGGCATAACTTGTTATAACTTAACAACAAAATGCATTTGGCGTTCTCCTGTTTCAACAGGTGCAATATAGTTACAGCAGTGCGGAGTGAGTTTTGACGATGGTAAGAAACTCTACCTCATTGAGCTCATAAAATTCGACAAAGACGCAATATGTTTCAAGATCCTGGCTGTTTATGTAAGAGGAAATCCCCGTGTCACACCCGTGTGGTCGTCCAAAACGTAGACATTAGTTCGTTGATCTGTAGGAGGGGACCAAACAGCGAGGTCATTGGTCCCATCGGATTAGGGAATGATCGGGAAGGAAGTCGGCCGTGCCCTTTCAAAGGAATCATCCCGGTATTTGTCTGAAGCGATTTAGGGAAATCACGGAAAACCTAAATCAGGATGGCCGAACGTGGGTTTGAACTGTCGTCCTCCCGAATGCGAGTCCAGTGTGCTAACCACTGCGCCACCTCACTCGGTGGACGTAGAGCACATGCAGCAGTGCTTCGCTCGTGGTCTCTAAGATACCCGTCGCTCCACTCGTGAGCTAGCCTTTCCTTACACGTTATTCACAAGTTTGTAAAAAACGGGCAACAACAAACCATAAAGTTGCACCAGTTGTAGAAAATGAATACCCCACAAGAAGACAACCATTTCTGATTAACAAAGCGAACTATAACACAAGCCAAGACGGGCAACTATTCCATTTGCATGTTTCCCTGGTTGTGCGGTCACAGTTTGGAACATGATGCAATATTAATTAATTCAACCAAGTGAACAAAGAATTGTGTGGTTGTGTCGCCTTAGAAAACACTGTTTATAAATCGTAACAACCAGTCACGATCGAATAACAGCCAACATGGCTTTCCAGCAGGTCAAGCTGACGCATGGCTGACTGAAGTATGGAGAATACAAAAACTAGCACCGACAAAGAGGTCATTCCTCGGTAGAAGAAGTATGATAGTGTCTTAATTTGGTGAAGAAATTTCTATGAAGATAGAATTTAACACCGAATGGAAGTAAATTATAGATTGTGGAAAATGGGGAAAGAAAAATACGGAAGCGTTTGAAATGGGCTAATGTAGAAAGATGTTGAAAGTTAGATGGACTGCTAAGATCAGAAATGAGGAAGTTCTCCACAGAACTGGCGAGGAAAGGAATATGTAGAAAACACTAATGGCAAACACTAACCAGGGGAAGGTTGAGGCTGATAGAACGTGTTGAGACATGAGGAAATAATGAGCTAAAGAGGGCCAGCTTTCTTGCAAGAATACAATTTCTTTTTGTTTAATCTTCAAACATGTTTCATCATAATTAGGGAATCTTGTGGATTTTTCTTTTGCTGTTAACGAAATATTCAGGTTTTTAAAATGCTATTTCATATTTTGAAAGATGATAGTATGAACCAAAACAAGAAAAACGTCCAGGTAAACATGGGCTCTGAAATGAATATCTTAAGAGTTATGAGCACTTGTTCAGTAGAAGAGACGTGTTTCCCAGTAACTACGATGAACAAGCGCTCACAGATCTTAATTTATGCATTTTAGAGCCCACGTTTACCGCCAATTTCTCTCTTGTTTCAGCGCATAGTCACACCTCTGAAAATACAGAATGTTTCTTCCTCAACACCCTGTATACATACACATTTTAACTACCTTAGGAATATGTTGACATCAGATGTTTTTGTTTAGATTAAAAAATTGTTCAAATGGCTCTGAGCACTATGGGACTTAACATCGGAGGTCATCAGTCCCCTAGAGCTTAGAACTACTTAAACGTAACTAACCTAAGGACAACACACACATCCGTGCCCGAGGCAGGATTCGCGTTTCCAGACTGAAGCGGCTAGAACCGCTCGGCCACACCGGCCGGCGTTTAGATTACCTATGTGTATCTTTTAGTATGTAAGCTATTTTGATACCAGTAGACTATCTCATCAAAACCTGTACGTGAATTATGTACACACTTGCAGATCTGGTGGTCTAGCAGTGAAGCGTGTGCCTGGAAATCGAGAGGTTCCAGGACAGAATTTCCATAGGGCCACGAATTTTCCAGCCTTCGTTTTAGCCCACTCTCCACCTTTCGACGATGTGAGGAGTCGCCAGTAACAAGACGTGGTTCGAATTCCTCGTTAAACGGTAGGTCTTCTTTGGCCGGCTGGATAACTGGGCTAGGTCCGAAGTGGGGTTCAATTGAAAGGCTTTCCCCAGTCACTGCGCCATATGAAATTATTACTGTTATCTATATACATAATTGAATTTACACGAGTCTTACTAGCACTTCTGCTTTTTTATTTGTTTTATTTTAATTTTATATTATTTTTTTACATTAGGCGTAACGACGTAAGGTGAAGTGCTAATATGGGTTGAACACGTTGGCACAGTAGAAGAAGTTATGGTGAGCTGCAACAAACCAGTGAGAAGCCTGGTCAAAAAGGACATTCAAGTGGTACCTACTCAATAGAGTGACAAAGGAAATTATATCTATTTATTTTTAGCCCAATTTGAGGTCCCCACCTTGTGGAATAGTGAAGCAAACAGTGTGGTGAGAAGCTTTTGCGATTCTAATTTTAGTATGGAAAGAAGTTTCTCCGTTCTGAAATTCAGCTGGTTATTTATAGGCGGAAGAAGTAAAAAGAGTTATCCTAGCGAAGAAGCGCTATTACACGGGACAGCCAAAACAATGACGAAATCGGATGAAGAACAGCACAGACAAATAGTTTTCTTGAAGAAAATAACTGTACTATTATCAGATACTGTAACAGAAATGAAGAAAAAGTTCCTGAAAGTAACAGAGCATTCTACAGAAGTGGAACGTAGACCATCAGAAATCCTGATAAGACGGTGTAAGCATATGCAAATTGGTGCTACACATTGTAAACTGGAGGCCCTTGCGGGATGTATCACCCACACGTGGGGAGATCACAGTGGTTGTGTCGTACTGCCCTTACAAGAAAAGCGTACTTAATTAATCGTTTCATATTATTTTCAATCATGCGTTCATACAGGAGATAAAATTAAAAATCCATTGACCGTGATTGTGGGCCGACTGTGTGAATATCCAACAAGTTGGAAAACGTAATTGCCAATACCTATTAAAATATTAATATTTCTCAGTTTTCTAGATCCGTCAATGTGTTGCCTAGATACAGGACCGTCAGATGGTTAGGGTGAATTAATTTTTATACCAAACTAATAAATAGGTTAACAAGTCCCAAGAAGGCGTAAATTCGTAAAGAAAGGATCCATTGCGCTCAGCTTGAAGATACAAACGCACCAGAACGTAAAGGGACGTTTCTTACATTTTCCACGAACTTCGCCCTTCTGGAGCGATCGCAGAATGACCAACTTATGTGCTAGGGAGTTTTCTCTTCCCCTATGCCCAAAAAGCTACAGGCCACACAATGATAAGTGGTCTCGATCCCCCCTCCGTCCCCCTCACACTAAGGTTAGCTACAAGAACTTTCCAGAGAAACGACTTCACTCGTTCTTCCTACGCAATAAAACATTGGAGAGCCACTCTTCAGCTATACTTCGGTTGCAGATTTCAGACGGAGCCAATTTAGA